>NC_055973.1:5765174-5910174 GCF_018492685.1 Alosa sapidissima
CTGGTGTCCATCCAGCAGCCCCCCCCGGCCTTTGTGGGTCGTTGTGAATCAGTGCCGATGGGTTCATCCTCCTCAGTGTGGGCCGGCTGTGGTCGGTGTGGAGGGTTCCGTTTTTCTGTCTGGGACGGCCGGCGCTAAGTCAGCAGGAGGCACAGTTGACTGCGTTGTGTTTACAGGAGAGAGGAGCAGGGTTTGGCCTCCTGGTTCCCACCACATTCTCTTTGGCTGTGTATACAGGGTGTCTTTCTTTCTCTTTCTCCATCTCTCCCTCTCTCTTTCTTTCGCTCTTTCTCCCTCTCTCTCTCTCTCTCTCTCCTCTGTCTCCCCTTCTCCAATTGTCTTATATGCCGTCACTGACTTCCTCCAGGTGTTTTTGTGTCTGTCAATGACTGAAGAGACTTAATCCACATGGATTACAAAGGTTACGATTTGAGGTCTCAGACATGGCAAAGACTGTGACATTGTTGGGAGAATATGCATTCCACCTGGTCTTTCCATTATTAAAGGATGCAGAGGAAGGCTTGAAAAAAATCTTTTTCCTTTTTACAGGGCAAAGAGCGTCCCTGTTTCACAATTTGATGTATCTTTTTCAAAGCTTGAGAATAAGTTTCAAAGTTGAGCAATGAGTACATTTAGGACAACACAGGTGTTGATGAGCCTGTTTTTTGTAGTCCACTGTTAACCATTTCACTTTCTTTCTCTCTACCATTCTCTCTGGCTGATGAGCTACAGGAACTGCATGTATTAAAGTTGCAAAACCAAGTGTATGGTTTGAGCGCTCAGATGAAAATGTATATTAATCTGCATAAATGAACTAGAAAGCTCTGGGAGAGCACAGCCGTCCACAAAGGCCAAATGGCAAAGCGAAATCTCAAAGAGCTAAAGAAGTGAAAACATTGTTTGGATTCGGCCTGTGATTTGGACCACCTTCAAAATTGAATGGCCCATACGAGACACCTCCACCAATGGTTGTGAAAATTGGACTAGTAGTTTTTTTGCATAATCTTGCTGACACACAGACAATTAAACCAAACCCAGACCAAAACAAGACATGGAAATGTAATGTCTTTAATAAAATGCCCTTCTCTCTCTCTCTCTCTCTCTCTGCCTGTCTTTAATAAAAACTCCCCTCTCTTTCTCTCCCTCTCCAGGCCCACGCTCACCATGACACACAGGAACCTGACGGGGAGCTGTAATGTGAACTGCGGCTGTAAGATCCACGAGTACGCCCCTGTGTGCGGCTCCGATGGCATCACCTACTTCAACCCCTGCCTGGCCGGCTGCAGCACCGTGGGCAATGACAGCACCGGGGTGAGTGCACCGCCACCTCGGACTGGACAGGACTGGACACACACAGCTGACACAGCTGGCGTTTACAAGGCTTTGACTCCCCTCCTTTTTCCTATAACATTCTCAACAGCTATTTATGAAGGGTGTCTTTCTCTATTTCTTTCTGTCCCTTCTCCCTTTTCTCTCTCTACCTCTCTTCCTCTATCCCTTCTTCTCTGTGTCACTTCATCATCATTGGCTTCCTCTGTGTGACTTGTAACTGTACGGTATCTTGAACTGTGTTTTCATAAGACCAACATCAATGCCCTAATACTGGTATGGACGATGTCATATGATGCCATAAATAATTATAAGTGTCCAGTTGCTGTAACAGTATGTCACCATAAGCAATACTGACTGTATCTGATACAGCAGTTTATGAACATGGGGCATAAAACCGGTAAAGGCATGTACAGTACATATCATATCACAATTAGTGATAATGATATGATATAGCATTAGCATAGATATAGAGGGCATAGATATGATAGATAGATAGCATAGATATGATGATAGCCTGATATTGTCAAATCAATGAACTTCAGAATTAGAGGAAAGTTCCAACTACCCTCACTCCCACACAGCCTTCTGGGCAGGCTATGGTCACAGGAGGGTGGCACCATAGGGTGGCACCATAGGCAGGCTATGGTCACAGGAGGGTGGCACCATGGGCAGGCTATGGTCACAGGAGGGTGGCACCATGTGCTCATAGTCTGGGTGTGGGGAACATGAGTTCATGTTAGAAACTAGCACCATGGTGCAGCTAAGAATCCGCTCTGTCTGGATGGAGAGAGCTGATGTGCTACTAAAGCTTTCATACTTAGAGTCAACTGACTGGCTGACCCCCATCTACAAACTTTAAGGACATACAGTACATCAAGTACATACTAAATCTCCAGCTATAATATACTTCCTAGTCCTCGCTTCTGCTTCAGCTGAAGGAGTGTGTTGAGTGTTTCCCTGTAACTGACTGTCCCAGCATTCCACCTCTTCATAGCTTTACTGGCTACTTCCTATTTCAGAAGGAAGTTGCATTTGATTAAGGTATGCGATGCCTTATAATGAGTGTGCGCATTGTGTTATGTTTTCCTTTTGTCTACTTACCAGTATTTGTTTCACTTCCTGGAAAACATGCAGAACATCTGTACCAGGGAATTGGCCCTTATTTACGCGGCCTCACACTTAAAATAAACTGATTATGCGATACCTTTGGCCTTTATGTGCAGTACAGCAGCAGCCATTGTGCTTTATTGTGAAAGCGTGTCCGCCCCCTGCGGTGTCCTTGACTGTGCAGCAATGCATCCCGCCGGCCGGCTCGAGAGCTGCCTGTGGGCTTGGCTGTGTAAAGACAACTCTTCCCACCCGCTCATGGGAAAAAAAAAGTGGATTGCATATTCGAACATTTCCAGTTCAGCGCACTCTCGGTTCAGCTTTGCTCCATTCCGTTCCGTTTGGTTCTATCCTCTCCAGTCCGCCGGCGCTTTGACTGACGGCGCCGGGTTCTCCCGAGGTCGCGCCCCTGTTGCCGCTCCGTGTTCGGAGATTGCACGGATAATCCTCCTCTAGCCTATTGTGACCCGCTCTGGCCCCGGCTTTCAGATCCACCGTTAATATGTTTTTAATGCAATGCAGGAAAAGCCCGCCGTCCACCCCTAAACCGATCTGGCCAGGAAACTGTCACAAAGACTGCGAAGGAAATGCTTGTAATCTGCAGCAGAAACTAGATAAGGGATGGAGAGCAAAAAAGAGTGTTTTCTTAATGACTGGGGTGTGACCCTTTGCACATTCCTTTCCAGATAGCAACCAGAAGAACGTTGTTTGATCGCTTTGTGGGGCGCCTTTGTTGCTTTTGGACAACTTTGCAAGGCTTTTCCAGCAATGCAGTGTCGGCAACCAAATTGTCGCATGAAGTATTGTTTGAAGTATTTCTGCTTGTTTTTTTCCACCTCGCTTTCCATGTACCCTGAAGATTTCTGCTGCAGTGCAGGAAAACAAAGCTGTCCACTTTCATCCCATGGTGAAATATGATAGCTGGCGTATCTGTGTCTGAAGTGTACACATTTTCAGTTCTCTAAACTGTGCAGTCAAGCTTAAACTTGTTTCTTCTCTCTGTGTATGCTTGTGTGTCTGTGTCTGTGTCTGTGTCTGTGTCTGTGTCTGTGTGTGTTCCCAATCAGATCCGCAACTACACGGACTGTGCCTGTGTTCAGAGCCGCCAGGTCATCACTCCGCCCTCGGGTGGCCAGGGTCACCAGCTGCAACTGGTCATCGTCAAGACCTACTTGAACGAGAACGGCTTCGCCCTGTCAGGAAAGTGTGACCGCACCTGCAACACGCTCATCCCCTTCCTCATCTTCCTCTTCATCGTCACCCTCATCACGGCCTGCGCACAGCCCTCCGCCATTATAGTCACCCTCAGGTCAGTCTTAGCGCCTGTGGCCAGGAGTTTATGTTTGAGTTTACCTCAAGTATAATAAACAGCTATGTTTACTCTGTTTTGTGATAGACAATAGTGATTGATATAGTTATTAAGTGTCTAAGTGGCAGTTACTTTTATGCTTGAGTTCATTTAAACTCACTATTTTTTATAACATATGAATTAATTTTAAACCATATGTTCATAAACTATTATAATCAGTTACTTTGCTTGAGGGAAATTTAAACATGGGCTTATGATTATGTTCCAAAGCGTAAGGGTCTGGTGTTAACAGCTTTTTCTGTATATGGACAGAGGAATCAGAAAGAATGACTTAGTTATTATTATTTAGAAACATTATTTTAAGAGAGCAGGGTTATTTTCATTGTTTCATAAACCTTTGTGTCATGAGACACTGTATAGTATGTTTATATACTGTAGTATACAGACCGTGTCTTTGCTGGTGGAAAGATCTCTCTTTTTAGCAGGGTGATTTTAATGTTTTTTGAAATGTCTGTGAATGAATACACTGGTAGTCACTGGATGTCTGTCTGTGCTGTAGGTCCGTGGAGGAGCAGGAGAGGCCTTTTGCCCTGGGGATGCAGTTTGTGCTGCTAAGGACTCTGGGTAAGGAAAGCAGATGGTTTTCCCCACACATCACTCACACCTGCTAGATTTAGTGGACCTTCTCCTGAGCAAGCATGAGGTTTATGTGAAGACAAGGCTGGATAATGTCTCTGGGGTTGTTCAGCTTTGTCACAACATGATAATGACCCTGCAAACATGCTGTTGTGGGGGCAAATGTCTGCCATAACTTGTCTTAAGTAGTCTCCAATTGTAGCCTGTCATTGAGCTATGTGTATAAACATGCCTCTGCTAAATATATATAAATAAATATATAGAATGCACTCGTGCACATATATAAAAAAATAATAATAATATATATATATAGCACCGTTTACAAACAAATAGTTTTTGAATTAAAAATGGTACCATCTAGTGGTCACAATAATGTATTTCATACAGACACTAAAAGCTGATTTATGCTTCTGCGTCAAATCGATGGCGTTCCCCCGCAGACCCCTATACCCTGTCCCACAGTCGGCGTGTACCCACTTTGAGCACTCCGCCGTCACTCAACGCGCGCCTCCAAACAATTCTAACCTTGCGTTGAGGCGACGCAGACCGCAAGGACTGTGATTGGTCGACTCGGGCCTGTGTGTTGATAGCCGACTGCTCTAAGCAGCATACTGTGGGGAATAGCAACATGCTAGTTCACTGACATAAGCTTTGCAAATAAACTGCAAATAAACCCTAAAATGGCATAAGAATACCTTAACAAATGTAGAAAGGGCTTGCTGTCTCTTGTTCTCACTGTGGGTACAAAAGTCACTGTGAAGTTCATAAACTGAATACATGTGCAGACTGTTGAGTATATGGTCAAATTTGAATGTAAACAGAAGTGCTAATTCTCCTCTTCTCTTTTAATTTCTTCTTTCCTCTATGTTTTTACTCCTTCCTCTTCCTCATTTGCTCTTTTCATGTCTTCCCTTATTTATTTCACTCCTTCCATTCCTCTTTTCCCCTCCTCTTTCCTTTCCACCTCCCTCTCTTGCCTTCCCTCTCTCTCTCCTTCCCTCTGCTGCAGCGTACATCCCGACTCCGATCTACTTTGGCGCGGTGATCGACACCACGTGCATGCTGTGGCAGCAGGACTGTGGCGTGCACGGCTCGTGCTGGGAGTACGACGTCACCTCCTTCCGCTTCGTCTACTTCGGCCTGGCGGCCAGTCTCAAGTTCGTGGGCTTCGTCTTCATCTTCCTCACCTGGTACTCCATCAAGTACAAGGAGGAGCGGCAGGAGCGCTGGCGCCAGACGCTGCCGCCCGCGCTGGGCACCGTCAGCGACATGATCTGCCACGCCGGCGGGCACAAGAGCCATGCGCGCACCCGCTCATGCCCCGTGTTCACGCCGCGGCCCGAGATGGGCGACGCTGGCCACGGCTTGGGTCACCATCCTCATCTTCATCTTCACCCTCATCATCATCAACAACAGCAGCAGCAGCACACCACGTCTGGCCTACTGCTGGGCTTGGGCCTCCACTACGGCCATCAAAACAGCCACAGTTGCCCCGGTAACGCGCTCAAAGCAATAACCCCGCCCAACCGCTCGCTGCAGGAAGTTGCTGCGCAAATATGAGGGGCAGGCTGCTGCCTTGTCACACCTCAGAACTGTCTCCCTCTCTCTCTCTCTCACACACACACACACACACACACTCTCACACACACGCAGGCAGCCGATCTCACACGGCCATTTCTGTTCCCGTCATCCGTCATGTGCCTTCGCGTCGCACTCTCCTCTTCCAGACATGGCCGCCAAATGCTGATTGATTGACAGACACACACAGACAGACATACACACTCACGCAGACAGACAGACAGAATCTCCCCTGACCTACGGAGCGGTCTGGGCAGAGCGTTTAGTGCCCCGTGCTGAACTGCTCTTTTTCTGATTCCTCTCTGTTTCAGTGCATATCGTTTGGTGGCCTTAGCCACCAGGAGCATGTACACCGGGCTAACTTCAGAGATTCTTGTTTTGTTTTTTTATTATTATTTGCAGTCAAACATGTATTTAAGGTGCTAAGTTGAGGGGAAGGGGACATTGTGCTTGTCTGTGTGAGGTCTTGTACTGTACGTCATGATGACTTATCAAAAAGCTGCATTTGAAGCACAAAATTGAAACCTGTACTATGCAAGCTACCGAATCCTCCAGTGTTGTGCTACTCATAGCTGTACTGTCATATTTCCACACCAGTGTACGACAAAACAAAAACAACTTTCTCACCTTGAATGTTCTGGGGGACGGAGGAGATTTGATTCGTGCGGATGATAATTTGTGACCTATGTTGCTCATCAGTCCTTGTTGAATGGGTTAAGAGATTTTGGGGCATGGATCCCCCACCAACACCCCCCCCCCCCTTCATCCACGGTCCCCTCTCGAAAACAGTGCCTCAGAGCTGCACCGGCGCAAATGTGAGTGCGCCAGGCAGCTGCAGCAGACGTGGACAGCCTTCTCCAAAAACCGTACTCTTCGTCAGAGTCACCTCAAGCATAATCACCATCATCAAAGTGTGAAGTAAACATCTGCTCTGAGGAGGAACTGTCTCTCTCACACACACACACACACACTCACAGAAACAGACTTCACACTACATACAGCTATGTCATATGTAGAGAGTTCTCAGTTTGTTGCATTGGAAGGAGCCTAAAGGGTGTTCTTAGCCCCATTCTGAGAGCTTGGAGTGCAGCCCTGTGTTGGTGCAGCACCACCCAAAAGCCCTCTGCCCACCCTACCGCTGCAGGAGAGTCTATCCACCAATATTCAGACACACCTGACTCCGTAGAGGTCTCATTCAAGGAGGACTAAAAAAAAGAAAAAAAAATGTTTTTCAAAGATGTGCCACTGAGACTGAGGAACAGCAAATAACAGAGGACGAGCTGAAACGCCATCTGCACGAGTGTCCTCGTGAACAGAACATCGCTCCCACTTCTCTCTGAAAGCAAACCTGACCAGGGAGAGGCAACACGTGGGAATGTTAAGTGCATTAACTTCTAATTAGATTGAAGCCAGTTAGATTGGTTGAATTTAAAAAGGAAACCGCTAGATGTTTTCTCCTAATGTTTATTTTGTATGTGGGGTCAGGAACATGGCCTTTCTATTAACAATATATTCAGATTGTCAGGGCAAACTACTGCAAAAGTCAAAACTGATGCTATAATCTGCAAATGCATCAGTTGGCTTAGCAATGTATTGGGCTTCAATAATCTTAAACATGTCTGTAGGAGTTGCATATTAGTGCATTCCACATTTAAACTAGTGCAATAAGCATGCATTCAATAATGCCCTAAAATATGATTATATACAGAAATATTTTTAACAGAAAATGCACATGTGTAAATAATGGCTGTGATTTGATGCTACTCTTCTTTCAAGGTGTTCTAGCACCCCCTGCTGACCAAAGGAGATATGAACAGGATGCATCTGACAAACATGTTTTTACTCTGACTTAAGACATCCCTAGGCACGAAAGATATCAATATCAGTATTAATACTGCTGTATTAGGATAGTAGAGTACTATGGTTTAAAGGTGTGGATTGTAGAAGGTGATCTTTAAATGTGAAAAAAAAATACTTTGCCATTCTAGGAAAGGATACTTTGGAGTGAGATTGTATGAAACTTCTGAGCCATTGGTGTCCAGATCACCCAAAAGATACAAAAAGCAAAAAAGTTTAATATTATATGTGACAATTGTGTTTGGACAAACAGTGTATCCAGCCACACTGTAGTGTGTTTAACAAGATTTGTATTTAAATTCTGTTTCCTAATGCCGTAGCAATGTAAATATGTTCAGTGAAGTCTGAAACATTACTGTAGAACTCACATCTAGCTAGATATCTATTTAACTGACTTAAATGAATTATAGTCAACAAAATGCTACACAAAAGTAAATCTCACAGGAAACTGCATATTCATGTTTCTGTGCCTGAATTACCTACAGTATCTATAATGCAAGAAGTGTTGAAAACCATTTTGGGGAGGAAGGGTTGCCTTTTGCAATGCAGGTGATAGTTTCTTTTTAAACTGGAACTGCATCTAGATCTGTAGGCCTACTTCGGAATCCAAACTGCTAGACATCTGCAAGACTTTACCGTTTTGTCCACCTGTCTAAAATATTTGTTACAAAATTTTGGAAACACCGACCACCATGAACTCCGCAATCCATGACAAGAAAGTGATGTTTTTAAACAAATGATGTGGATGCTGTGGAGGTGCTGTCATCGTCTTTTGGTGGGGTGGGAGGGGAAGATGGGACCTGATGGGGCTCAATGTGTTTGTTTGAACAACTCGTGACGCAGGGGAAGTTGGACATTTAACGGACAGCTCCATAGCTCTTCTGGCACGGCTCTACTCTCTGCAGTACCGTCGGCCTCCTGTAGGTGTCGTGAGAGTAGACACTTGTGGGCTGTTCTGGACTCTGGTCATGTGGGTTATTTCAGGTAGACTGTAGAGTACTTTTTCCTCTTTCATTTCTATCAATACTTTATGTATTTATTTAATTACGAGCAGATGTATTCAAAAGTAGAAGCTCTTGCTTTGTGTTCCACAGGAACATAAGTCAATACATCATTTGTGAACGGTTTGTTTACAAATACCTTGAATACTTGATATTTGTCATTAAAATTAGTAAAAACAAATCTGATGGGTTTCGTTTGTGTTTGTTTCTAGTCATGTGTGGCACTGACTGACTATATTAATTTGCTCTGTCTGTCTTTTATGTATTTCACAGACATTGACAAGTCATTGGGTTTATTTCCACGAATAAATTAAACAGGATATCTGCTACCCCTTACAAGGGCCATGAAATACAACACAACCTAGTCTGTTTATGATTGAATGGTATTTGATGGTGTGCCATATAGAACAGTTTATTGGGCACAGTATCTGCTCATTGTTTTGCATAGTATATTTTAAGTCCTCTTCACACTAACTGCATTCATT
This sequence comes from Alosa sapidissima, assembly GCF_018492685.1. Taxonomy (NCBI): domain Eukaryota; kingdom Metazoa; phylum Chordata; class Actinopteri; order Clupeiformes; family Clupeidae; genus Alosa; species Alosa sapidissima. The sequence goes on from NC_055973.1 coordinate 5,774,480, forward strand.
TCATATCAATAATTAACAGCTCACTTTACAGCTCACTAGGACAATCAACTCTACCAACACACAGTACTTCTGGTAAATTTATTCACAGTTCATTTTAAAGAATGTCCATAAAATAAAACCTGTCATTTATGCCTATAGTTTCCTTAAAGAAAACAGCAGGTTTATGGAACACTTACGGTTACATTACGGTTACGGTTACAAAGTCACACACTGGCTGGCTCGCCTAAAATGGATTCAGCTGCAGCTCTAGCCAGAGACTTTCTAATGAGATGACACAGCACTCAAAAAATCCTCCATAGAAATGCATGGGTTTCGTTTGTAATGCCAATATGGCCGTTGTCTACACATATCCCGCCCCTTCCTCCGCCAAAAGCCGACATGTGAATACATTGTGCCAATCATGTGTTGTGATCTTGCCACTGGAACAAATTTGGTGTTGGTGTTGTTTGTTTAGGATTAGTGAGTGTATGTTTTAACCTTTGTTGTGGCATCCGTGTTTGTCACACATTCCGATGGCAAAGCACATGAACACTTGCTGTCGGGAAAAAAAGTAGCCATGGGGGCGGTCCTTGTCATTCCGAGGTGCCCTGAATGCACCATTAGACCTTGTGTTGTGATAATTAGGTTCCTCTGACCAATGGCTTGAGATGGTTCTGAAGGCCTACCCCCAGTCTGATGGCTACTGCTAAGGCACTGCACCTGATAGCTTCAGGCACAGACATGTTCTTCACCTTAAGACCTGTGAATATTGTAAGCCTGTGAACCAGATGAATCTGAAAGTGCATTTAAATATAATCTGGTAGATCTAGGTGGTCAGGATTTAGGTTGGCCTCTGCCAAGCATCTAGATTGGACCATCCAAATGGTGTCTTGTGTGTACTCACATTGTCACATTTTCACAAACAAGCCAGTAAGGTTTGACACACTGGTGGACACAGAAGTACAGGAAGTACAGGGTTGTCAATGTGGGCTGCTGGATGCTCCCATGAAGTGGCAGTTTCCAAACCTGGGAGCATCAACCATTTATTGATGACATCATTTGTGGCTGTCTGTAGTGTGGCACCTAATCAGCTTTCATTGTGAAAATGTGGTTGAAGGTGAGAGTGTGAAATGTTATGATTGTTGGCTTGAGAGGTTGGCTGCTTTGAAGAGCCTCAAATAGTATTCAAACATTTTGCTTTTATTTCCACTTTTTTGTTTACTACATAACATCATGTGTGTTATTTCATAGTTTTCTTCTACAATGTAAGAAAGAGACAGACCCATAGTGTAGTGTATGTCTGTGTACTCTGTGTGTGAGCATGCCCTCATCTGGCTGTTCCTTTGCTTCTCTTGGGCCATGGGACAAAGCTAGCAGTGTCGAAGCTACTGTAGCTCTTAAAGCACTCACACACACACTGGACTGTGCTTCCTTTATCACATTATCTCAGTCCTGCTGTCCGTAAGCATCTAACGAATGAAGTTCTTTAGCTACACCTTCCATTAATTCTGTTCTATCTGGACACCTTGGCGGCCGTAATCCCTTACATATTGGTGTTTTTACAGTAAACGGTACCTACTAGGTAAACCACTAGGTAAGCTTATCTGTTAAGGTATTAAATGTAGAACTTATTTTGGTAATATGTTGGTAATGCATTTGTGTTGCTTTATCTGTAATAAGGCTCAAACTACAGACATTATATTACAGTTCCAGGAAAACTGGAAAAGAAGCAATAGAGAACCAGCAAAAGGACTAAAATGATTAGTAAATCAATCAAAGTGTCTGGTCTCAGTCTCCCTCAAATATCCGCCATATACTGTAAATCAAGTTGATCAGAGGGAGGCAGCTAGACCAGGAGAGAATTGACTGCAGAATATATTGTAACTGTAGACAGATATGACACACAATGGGGTGGTTTGAATAGAGTTCCTTCTTCACTTAAATTTGATATTACATTCAGATGAGGTGACGACCAGTGAAGTGGGTCAGGTCATTCAGTGCACACCCACACCACCCAATACTAATGGTTGTTTCCAATCATCTTTACTTACTTATTGTTAAATTCTTTGGTCTTATTTAATTCTTCAGATAATGCCTTGTGATTGCTGGTCAGATGATGGTTCAGATCCATGGTAAATTCAGAACAGGGCCTGTAGCGAAGGGAGAGAGCAGTGACCCCACCCGGTCTTGAACCCGGGTCTCCGGGGCACTAAATTTGCAGCTTGACCGCAACGCCAAAGAGACAGGCCCGTTGGTATGGCAGTCAGAGCGCATACTCAACTGTAGTGACGGTACTCAGCCACAGGGCCCGGTGGGGTTTCTCACTATATCTGAGTGTATATTTCTTTCCACCACTTCCTACTCATCCCGCTGGTGATCCTCCTGAACATTCCTTCTTTCTTGCAACACTATACCGCACTGCCGGCAACTATAACGGCAGTGCGTTAGAATACTTGCCTCTAAATGTTTACAGTGAAAGTATTCAGAACACCAAGCCACAAAGAGGAAGGGAAATAGGAAGAGTATAAGGAAGTAAACCAGAAACTTTCAAAAACCATGTACTTTTAAAAAAAATCTTTATTTATTAAACAGCTTCTTAGCTTTCCAGAAGCCAGAATTGTTTCAACACTTCCAAATGAAATTTCCTTTTAAAAAACGGGGACAAAGAGGGTATATGGGGGGGGGGGGTTTGCTTGAAATTATGCAATGCAAAAAATGCTGTTTTATCAAGTATTTCTCAAGAATGAATAAAAAACTGATGGACACTGATAACCTGAAAAACAACCATTGAAAGCAAGCATGACTATACTGCAGGGGATGTACATAAATTATTGGTGTTAGTGTTTCTTAATGGTACCTCTATAAACAGCTGTTGGCTTTTAAAATAACAAAACCTACATATGCATTGTCTGATTATCAAAGCACTTCAGAATACTGGTGGAGCTCTAAGAAGTTGCATAATAGAACCACGTATGCATTTCAAGTCCTGCCTAGCCCATGTGACTTCTGGAGCACAGGGTGGACAGTTCAAGTGTTTACTAACAAAAGCGTGACCAGGAAAGTGTGCTGTAGCAGAACATATCTGAACAAACTGTGCGCTAAAGTGTGCCTCTTATAACTAATGAACAGAAAGAGAAAAAATAATAATATATATATAAATTGTACTATACCCCAATTTAATGCATTTAAACGGGCCTCCATTTGCAGTATTGATGGCAACTGATGCTTTATCAGCTAAGATTGTTTGTCTTTGAGACAGTACCATGACTCAAACTAGCAAGAGTAAATAACTGGTCTTGTCTATCACACAGTGTAGGTTTTAATTGACATCAGCACAAACTAAACTGTTGCTGTGGAGGATTAAAAGTGCATCAAACATTAAACTGGTGGGTTAATTTCCTGATGTATTGCATTGCAATGGTTTCACCATCACGTTTTTAACCTATTATTTAATAAAAATATATATTAAAAACATAATTTTATGCACGTTTCTCCACTTGAAATTCAAAATTCATGATGTTTAAGCTGCATTAAGGTTTTTTTTCTCTTTCCTAAATAGATATATATATATTTAAAAAAAAACAATGTAACACTGATTTCTAATAAACTGAAGCACCTGTAAAAAAATAAACAATAATAATAACATTATGATTTTCTTATTATACGATTTCTAACTCAAAAAAACTAAGAAAACAGCCCAGCGCTCTCTTTAAATGGAGGGTGCCTTGCTGTATATGCAGTGTCTCTGGAGCTTACTGGCATCATGGCAAGGAGCCTGCATCACCCCACTAACTCCTCTCTCCCCTCAGAGTGCACTTTTGGTGGGTAGAGGGGCGAAACCGCTCCCCTCTGAGTCATGACGTTCCAGCCCAGAGGGTTTTGGGGGCTCTGTTGGCCCCCCGTGGGGAGTGTCTGGCTGGGCCGCAGGGCCGTCTCCTGGAGGGTCTCTGGGCTGGGCAGGGTGTGGGGACAGGGGCAGGTAGCCCTGGGCCTGGAAAAGGTCTTCCTCCTCCTCCTCCTCTTCCTTCCGCTGGGTCTGGTGGGTCTGCGGGTCCACGTGGAGTGTACTCGGGTCGTGGAGGAGCTCGGCTGGCAGGCTGGGGTAGGAGGCGGCCCACAGGACGTGCTCGTGGCGAGTCTCCAGCTCCGTCAGGCCGTTCCCGCTGAAGCCCGCGTCGCTGCCGTCCTCGTCGTCCAGCTGCTGGAGCCAGGCGCTGGCCCGCGGCCGGGGGGCCGACGGCGGTGGCGGCGGCCTGCCACTCGGGGAAGCGGGCGGAGGCTGATGGGGCGCCTCGGGGAGCTCGTTCAGCTCCTGCCCCGGGGGGGCCCCGCTGGGGGTGTGGCTGGGGGGATTGGCCGAGGAGGGGACGGTGGTGGGCGCGACCAGATGGGGCCACTTGTCGCCATGCACCGAGTCGGGCCCCTCACCGCTGGCGTCGATGTCGTTGGGGCCCCCGTCCCCAGAGGCCGACTCAGCCAGAGGGTCAAGCTTATTGGTTTGGTTTAGTCTCTTTAGGTTGCTCAGCAGTGCAAACATACTATCTACATCCTTCTGAAAGTTCGTCCAGTCGTCCGAGCTGGGTCGATAGTCAACCCTCCGCTCGTAAAGAGTCTCGTTTACACTGTACAGATCGGCCAGTCCTTGCCAATTAAAGTCCTCTGTGAAGTTGGGCAGCTTAACCTTTTCGTCCTTCCCATCCTGGCTGTGTTCTGTGAAAGAGAGACACACACTGTTAGCTGGAGGAGCTCCTTCTGCTTTAGCACACACTCACAAAGGCGGGGGGAGGGGGGGGGGGGGCAAGCATGCCTGATCACTAGCTCACTGTGCTAGTGCTGACCACAGCAAGTGTCCACACACACACGCACACACACACACACACACTCAAATAGAGCTTTGTGCTTTTGTATAGAGGACCCACAACAGGCATTGGCACAAACTCAAGCCATAACCAGAGGCAACCAAGAGAAATAAAATAATTAAATAAAGAGCAAAACAAAGACAAAACTGATTTGTTTTATAAACTGAATCCCACAATAATCCATCTTAGACATCATGCACTAAGACAGAGAGCACCAAAGGTTCTTCAACAGAAAGGAACGTCCTGCAAGAATGACTGACAAAAAGAACGTGAGACGAAAGGCAAAAAATAAAACAATAACCCAGGTGACCTGGAAGCAAGAAAGAAACAGCAACGCAAACAGGACAGGAAACGGGACAAAAAAGATATGTGAACATCAGCAAAATTATGTCAAGAAAACAGAAACGGTAGAACTCTCTCACACACACACACACACATGGCCCTCATGAATTGGATGCCCCCAAATGAACCATAACTCTAATGATGACAGTCTCCTCTGTTTATGGGTGACTAAGTTGGTGCAGTAATGAAGAAGAGGAGTGTGGGTAATGTAGTCTACGGTATGGAGGAATGAGGCATGGAGATGAAACCATGTTGAGTGAGGCTAAAGGGACACTCACAGGGGCGACAGAACGGGCCTCCTCAGCTTTGACCACTTTCGGTGCTGCTGTTGCCTGGTAAGCAGGTGCCAAAGACAGACAAGGTCAAAAGAGGTGTCACCACGATGCTTTGCTACTATTGCCAGTGCCAGTGAATCCACAAAACTGATTGTTTGTTTGCACACACACACACGCGCACGCACACACACACACACACACACAAACATGCGCACACACACACACACACAAACACACACACACTAAGAGTGTTCCAGAGTAAACCGAGACATTCTAGAGACCAACATTAGATTAGAACCAACAGTAGCGAAGACTACCCCTTCTAAACCATCTTGACCATAATATCAAGATGTTTCCATTAATTCAATATCTTTACGTAATATTGCACACAGAAACTTCAAAATGCCTCCCTTATGAGACATTTCCAGGCAGATTTCTGACTTCTGTAGATCAGTCCAGTTTATCCAAAAACACTTTTAATGCATTTCTGACCAAGCAAGAGATTTGTAAAATCACTGGCATGTCATCACTGTTATCTGAAGTGCTCCAGTGGGGTTTCTCAGTCCTGCCTCGACCAATCCACACTGCTTATTTTGGGTTCTGCAGCACAAGGTGCAAATGGGGCAACTGGGCAAGTCTAGTCTGTCTACTCGTCATCAAGTAGGAGTCTGCAGAGGGAAACCCAAAACCTGCTGTGCAGTCCTGTGGAAGCAAGGCTGAGAAACCCAACTAAAGCTGCTCTGAGATATCAATGCAGATAAGAGGCGCCAATCGGACTACTCTAGCACAGAATAATTACAACAAGATGATCTAGCTGGCCATTTTGGCTCAGAGCTGAAGTAATATCGCGCTTGTCAGGGCTTTCAGCACAGCCTTATTGGGTTCACCATTGCAAAGCAGGGCTGGTACGAACATACGCTGCATTTAGGTACAAAGTGACACATGCATTTAGATGTACATGCAGGATGGCACAGCTTATCGGTTTCATTCAAAACAGTGATGCTTAATTGTGTTGGCTGTGTCGTAATCTCATTCTCAGTCATTTTCAAAAAAACACACTCGGACTGTTTGTATACATAAAGATGTATAAAATAATTTAGAGCTTTTCAAAAGCCAAATCCATATATCCAAATAGTTCATGTGAATTGGGTGGGGTATTTTGCTAGTTCTTTAAAAAAGGGACTGAATGTAGTTACTTTGTGGGTGCATACCATTGGAATAACCACCACACCAGTGTCAAAATCATGTAATGATTCATACAAACACAGGAAAGCAATTACATGTGTTTTTAGGCAAAAAGGATGCTGCAGATATAAAGTAACTGAATTATCACCACAGCGATGAGAGAGGATATACAGGGGAAAAAGGGAAAACAAAAACAGGATGACATGAAACACGGAGGAAAGCAAACAAGCATGAAAAACAGCTCCCACATGACACAAGCACTCGGATGGAGCCCACAAGACAAAAGCTGGCCAGCGGGACGCTGTGCGGCCTCGTTGTGGAGATAAACACATGGCACGGACTCTTCTTACAATGGTCAAATCAAAATGAGATCTTGCACAAAACACACGGGTAGAATTATGGTTAGCGCAAACTCAGCATGCAACCACACATGTTTCGTTCTATTTGCTTTTGTTTTTTTGTTTGTATGTTTTTAAGCGTTGATGCATCATGGGAGATTAGTGGAATGAGCTGGCCCATGCAGTTGTTACGGAAAGCCAGTGAGGACAAAAAGGGTGAATACCTGTGTGGATCATAGCTTCCGCCATCTTTACTCCCTGATCAGGAAAATAAGAGCAGTCGATTGTTAATGCATCGCTCACGATCAAAACAACTAAAATCATTCACAGTCACTGTAGTTCTTCATGCATGGCCTCTAGATCCCTATGGAGAAATGCAGTTAACATGATTTGATGAAACAGAGGACAGAAATGGGAGTGAAAGAGAGAGAGAGGGATACAGAGAGAATGAACTGGGCTGGAGGACCGGAAGTTATAGTCTCCTGGGGGTTCTGTTTTAGAGCAGATCTTAGGTCAGACACTGAATCCATTTAATCCAAATCATTGAGTTCACACTTACACATAAGGTCTTATGCACTTAAAACTAACATATTCATGAATCTTGCTGTTTACATAAGCACCAAGGACATTACATGTACCACTAAAACTAACTAATATCTGAAGAATGATGTCCTTAATTATAAGATAAATTGCTAAAATATTTGTCAAATGAGCACATCGTCTTTGCTACAGTATTACTGGGATGAAGGGGGTTAAAGGTAGTTGTCTTTGTTTCTGGGTGAAACCTGAAGCCAACATTTTAATTTAAAAAGGAGAAACTAAATGATGATTTGTGATGCACACCTGAAATGGACCTGGAAGTGTTGACAGCCCTTCTTGCAGATTTATGTCTGGCTTATATTACACGATGGGTTTTGAAGAACACATGCCAACAAAAAGACAGACCATGAGAGGGGCTGAAGTCATATTCAGTTTTGTTTTTCTTTAACCAGAAGCCTAGGCCAGAATACCAATTTAGGCAGAGCCACCTTAAAAAATAATAATAATAAAAATAAACTGTGGCTTCATCACCGAGGTGAGACAAAAGTGTGTGAAATTAAACTGACGGGTCTCAACAGCCTCACTGACCGCCAGTTCAGAGCTACATTGCCAAGTTGCCTGTAGTCAGATGACTCAATGATGGTTCTATGTCAGTTCATAAATAGTAGCACAGCTTGAAAAGATTATTTTCATAAGCTTGCTGTGACATGAAATAAAACCAGTGAATCATATTGAGGACCTCTGTTGAGGAAGAAAAAAAAACTGATGAGATTATCCTATAATTGAGTCTTAAAACTACTTCCAATCATCACTTATGCACATTGCTCTAAAATGTCTGATCCACCAGACAAAACCATGAAAAACAATCAAAATTATTAAACACAGCTCTGGGTTCCCATTAGATTGGATCGCCTTTAAAAGAGAGAGACAGAAGAAAGTCAGAAACATCCAGTTCAGATCAGGAAAATGGTGTCAGGATACCCAGCATTCCCTGTAGTGGAATTCAGCCGTCAGACATTAAGCTTTATGTCTAGGGATATTCCTCTGGATAGAAACTACTGGGAGGCAGGATCATTGATTTTAAGTGGACACGTGTGCATTCATCATCGAGCACTTCAACCTCATTCCCATGCAACATGCAGCACCAAGAGGCAGAAGAATGAACTAATCAAACGTGCTGACCCCACAGTTAGGTGGAAATGATCTCTTGATGAAATCTTATCCTAATCTGTGTTATTACTAATCTGAATTGGCACGACCGGTCCGTGAAGGGATGAAGTGGCCTTACTTTATGTCAAGTGCCCTCTTTACACTGTACAGTCATTAATAAAACTACATTTATTTTCTGAAATGATATAACATTTTAATAATCATAACCTACATGTACATTGAAACACACATTATTATTACTATTATCATTATTATTATTATTTCTATTATTAATTATTATTTCCAAAGGACACTCAACATAAAATGTGGCCAAATGAAAGCACAAACCAAATGCTAGGATACCCTACTGGGTATCCATGGCGACCTGCTGCACTGGACAAGGCTAAGTTGGATGGGAGAAGAGATGGGCTAACCTGTGTCTAGGCCCTTGGGCCGCGGGTTGCACTGCTTGTGACCCTGACAGCTGCGCATCTCCATCAGCTGCTGGTGCAGCTGGTTCAGGACCTCTCTGTCCACCGTGAACACTGTGTTGGTCAGCTGCAACACACAAACACAAACACCGCCATCGTTATTCACATACCCATTTATATTCACTCGATTTACATGATCATATGAACATGCCTCTCTTCCCTAACCTTTCATTCAGAATCACATGTATACCGGTACATACATTTTGAGTTCAACCTGCTGTATATGTATTTATTTAGGCTAGCATATCATTAGTATTTAGGCTACTCTACTTACCTTGACATTATTAAATTAGCATACATGGTTGTCTTTCAAAATGACTAAACTAGCAGGCTTCATTTTCTGATTCCACATGGCTGTTGCACACATGACACTGTACTCTAAGTGTCGGAAATAACTTTGTACGGAAAATCACATAAATACTTCACGCAGGCATTAGTGCAGCAATCCTCTCACCTGGTAAGGATCACTGTTCAGGTCGAAGTACTCGAGGAACCCTGTGGCAAACTCACAGAATAGGCTGTTGTGGGTGTCGTTGATGGTGCGTAGACACCAGTAGGTGTTGTTATTGGAGCTGGTGCAGGCACAGAATCCCCCCACTGGAGATCAACACCAGAGCACAGAGCCAATCGTTAGCATGTGCAGCATTTAGGGCATGCATGCTTTTCCTCTGTGATTATCAAGTAATATTGCAAACATTTTTACAGAAATTTACAGAAAAAAATTGGCTGGAAAGCTTAGTGCAATTTTCAAATAATTTAGTCCTTTCTATAGTGGTGAAAGTGGTCTATTTCTTTAGATGGTGCAGTTCACGTACAGTTCCAGAAGGGGGCAGTCTGCCAGTGGTCATTGTTGTGGATGAAGCAGGTGAGTCCAGGCATGCTGCAGTCATCCCCCTTCCTCTGCCTCTTCCGCTCCTTCCGTTCCTTCTTCTTCCTCCGGATCTCGTTATACAGAGTCTTACCGTCCACTTCCTGCACTGCCTCCCTGATGGACACACAAAAAGAGCCAATGAGAGGGCAGCTTGCAAAAACTCAACAATCCAGATAATCCAGTAGAACCCCTGACCAATCAGGCTTTTCTATGCAAACAAGTGGCCAATCAGACCACAGTTCAATGCACAAAAACACCTCACATCAGACAACTGTCCAATCAGACCTCTTCAATTTTCTCAAACAAACTAATTACACAGACATTAACAGATGAATAGTACAGACACCATTAAGCCCTAAACAAATCAGCTCTTGTGTTACAGCCTCGTCTTCCCCCAGCCTCCTTGCCAAACAGAGGCAGCTGTTCCACATTTGTCTAATAGACTCCCAATGCTTCCAGCATTATCTCTTTGGCCTGAGTGTAGGCCAAGCTTTTGAAGAGATAACAGTGTCTGTCACTTTGACAGGCTACGACTTCTTGATCTTGCCGGGGCTGCTGAGAAGGCCTTGGTGTCACATGTGGGGGGTTTGATCCTGTTGACGCTTGTTTGCTTGTTTGGCATTTCTGTCCTGCGGCAAGAGGCCCAGGCGACGTGCCTGCCGGAGACGAGCGGCCTTCACTGTCCACCAGGGACAGGCGACGGCGCCATGAAATTGCAAAACAATCTGTTGTCTTTTTTATAACCCACACACACACAGTCTCACTTACGGATTTGGGCACGAGAGACAGAGAAACACACTCACATAGACAGACACGAACACTCTGTGCCAAGAGCATCATGCAAACCAGGCTCTAGGGTGACAAACTATCACCTTCCATCCTGTTTAAGTGGGCGCCAGCCAACTGGTGAAACGTGGATCACTGCGCTATTGTGCTCACCGTAAACCAAGCTATAATTATCCTCTCATCCCACAGAGTAGCTACGCTATCCGTGTGAACCTGGCTTTCGCTCCAACCAACAGTGTTTTGTGTTGAGGGCAAGCCAATTCTTTACACAGTGGACACAAGCAGGACACACATACGTCAGACACACGTCGTCAACGGGGACCACGCAACAGGATGGACGACAGAAACACACGTGGAGGACAAAGGGACTCACTTAAAGGTTTGGAGACGGTCATTCTTTTTCTTCAACCTCTCAGGTTTGTTTCTTTGCGCTTTGCTAAAGTAGCTGGTTTAGGTGGAGAAGAGAAGAGAAGAAAAGAAAAAGTGCCAAAGTCACAAGCTTCTCAAGTTTCTCAGACAGGCAGAGAATTATCAGAAAGAAACAGACCGACACAAGCAGCAGAACAGCATCGCTACACTGATGTAAGTATGTATGTACATACAAGTATGCAAGTACTGCAAGCAAGGCTGGGTTAGTTTTATCACAAACACCTATGACATTAAAGGTAGTGTCAAATGTCAAATCGTTTGCTTTAAAGGTGCTCCAAAGTGTACCTTTAAGTGGATATGTATCCTCAAATAAAGTTGGCCTCATTGGGCAGGGTGGGCACAGTTACAGAAATGTCCCTTTCTGACTTCTCAAATTGATTTTTGACTTTTTACCAATGAGATGCTACAAGAAACTCAAAATCAGGGATAGGACCTCTGTGATGTCAGTCAAGAATAAGAATGCTGATAGGCTGGGCAAGCAGGCAGAGGGAGGGGAGAGAGCAAGGGAGCATTGTCAGAGCTTTAGATAGCGCTACAGTACCTTGATTAGTGAGCTTTACACGTTTTAGCTTTAAATCGACCACCGAACTGTAATTCTAAACAACATGACCGTGACCATTTTATAAGCAGAACGTCTGTTCCTAGATCAGGCCTTGAGGGTTTCTATTCCGAGGTGAACAGGACAGTTAGAGAGTCAGCTTCTTGGGAGCTTAGACTTCCGTCCTCGTCAGGACATGGTGCCAGGTGTTAAGCTGGCAAGCCTCCCAGCCGCAGCCTCCTCACAGACAGCCTCTAGACTCTAGCCAGTGCATACCACCGTGGGAAACCAAGACCGAGGACATTCTGACACCATTACATCTGACACATGCAAATAGATTGAAGGCAAAGATGAGGCCTTCACCTTCCAAGAGTAAGCTGCCAAGCAAAGCTTGGAATGATAAACACTCACAGGGGTTCTGTTCAATAACTGAATCTACATGTTCAGTTGCATAAACATTTAGCATTCGTGTGAAGCTTTTTTCTTGGATAGTGCTTCTACATACCACGTATTGGTCATGAGGTTATATAATAATAATATCTGAAAGGTTTCTACAACGGCATTAGCCTAGAAATCTAGACGCACCCTAGCGGCAGCAAATGTAATTTGCAGCCAGGGTAGTCTAGCAACTCTCTGTTGGCTTGCGAGCTGGAAAAATGAAACTTCTATCAGGCCAATCACAACGACGGTTCCGTGTGAATTTCCTGCTACTTGAAAACAAAGATGATGGATGCTGCTGCTGGGGAACAGCAGTCTTTGAATCGCGACTCGAGTTAAGCTTTTTTTAAATTGCCAAAAGTTTGATCAACTAGCCAACTAGCTCCACTGGTGGGAAAATGCATGGGACTCATTGATTGAGCAGTGCCTATGGTAAATTCCCAGACCCTATATCTTGATGTGTGTCTGGCTCGTCAGGCTACAACTGCATTAAAATTCACAATTTTAATCTTGAGTTTGCCTTCACCACTAACAGGCTCCTGCACAGGGCCATGGAATGAGATGGGAGTCCACCGTACCTCCTCTTGCTGCAGTCACAGTCGCCAGGACGCCTCCTTTTAAGGTGACCCCGGACCTCCCGCAGGTGCTTGATCTTGTCCTGCAGAGCCTCAATCTGCCAAGAGGACGGTAGAAGGACAGCTTGTAACATCACACCAGCACTGGGAGACTAGCTTCACACTCTACATTCAACATCATATACACTTGTAGATAATTTGCATCACTAACAGAGTTGAGTAAGTGCATAACATATATACATACAGTAAAATAAAAAAACTACTGATATATTATCTTTAAGGACATTAATGCCAACGGTTTTAGGTTGATTCACTTATGGAGTTGCAAATATCTGTTCTCAGGAGTGGAATTCAAACACCAACCTCCTGGTCAATGTAGCTCTTGTGGTCTTTCCAGGCTCTGGACGACTGGTAGACTTCCCTCTCGCAGTGCACAGTATCGTTCACCAGGATGTAGCACCTGTAGGCACAAACGACGAGAAGAAGACGTAATCAGAATACGAGGACGATCAAGCCAGTCCAGTGGAGATGTGATGATGGTAATGTACCATCAAAATATTATTTCAATATCAATATTTATAAAAACATTAAATATGTCCAGACAACAACGTACTTGTGTGTGACTTTGAGGGAGTTGGGGTAGCCCACAGCGTTGGTGTCATCGGCGAGCATCTCCTCGGATCCGTCGTCTGACTCCAGGCCGAGGTCCTCTTGGGGCTCGTAGTGGCGTTTGCTGATGGCACGTGGCTTGAGGGCATCTTTGTCGTCGGCCTGCAGGTCCACATCGTAGATCAGCCCCTCAAACTCTACAGACAAGGACCTGGCTGGACGTGTGTGGACAAAACGCGGCCTGTAGCCTGAAAAAGAATAATGTGCAATAGAAGGCTTTGGTACATAATCCAGCAGTGATATACTTCACTTACAAAGCATGTCCACTAGGTGGCACACTAATCTATCAAAGCCTCCCATTTCCAACACAGAGGCCTGCCTCAAATGACTTCAACATTTTTGTACTGAGCGCAAAACACACCCTCTGCTAACATTGCATAGCTAATGAAGTGAAACACTTAATCATGGCTAGCGCGTTGGCCAGGAGTATAAAGCCGCCAGACCCAGCGCCCCTGATGCTGCCGCAGATATGAACTGCTAAAGCCTCAAACAGCTCATGCTCACGCCCGCAAGCTGCTCAGGGACCACCCAGTCCCAGCCACCAGTCCCAGCCACCAGCCACCAGCCCCAGCCAACAGCCCCAGCCCCAAGCCCCAGCCCCCAGCCACCAGCCCTCAACGTCCCTCTACTCTTTCTCTCCTCTCTCCTCAGCCACAACCCCAGTCCCTAGCCCGGTCACTCTCTCTCCCCTCGTCCCTCATCCTCCAGACCAGTCCCCCCCTCCCCCCTCTTGGCCCAGCTCTGTCCCAGCTCCCTCCCCGACCCACTCACGCTGGCTGCTGCCGCTCGGCCCCATCTGCCTGCGGCCTCGGCCGCGCTCGGCCTTGGAGGCCTTGTAGGGGCGGTCGCCGCAGTCGCACTCCTCGTGGCTGCCGTAGGGCCCGCTGCTACCTCCTCCACCGGCACCGCCACCACCGGCACTGCTGCTGCTGCTGCCGCGTGAGCGCAGGCTCCGGGCGCGCTTCCGGGAGCCCTGGTCCTTCAGGCTGCCTTTGCACTTTGTTAGACGCCACTTACCCGCGTCCTCAATGCAGTGCCATTTCTGTCATTGTGGGAGAGAAAGAGAGAGAGAGAGAGAAAACATGAGAGGCGTGTGATGAATGTGCTGTTGAGATGTTGAATGAATGTTTTCCTCCTCCTGAAACTGGGCCGTGTGTGTTTTTTTTCCAGGGCGAGCGTATGGGGAGGTGGGTGGTGTCTATGTGTGGTGGAACATCTGACTAATGCTCAGTGCACAGTAGGTGTTAGTTTGATGTCCAAACACCCATCCATTTTCCTGACAGGGATGAGCTCAGTGTCCGCAATTAAAAGATCTCAAGCATCCACACAGCCTAAAAGGGGGTGAGGGCACTAAAGTACTTAAACAGCCAACTCAATGAGCATCCTGGCTCACCCCAACAAAATAAACCAAAAAGATCCCCTGAAAAAAAAGAGACAAAAAAAAAAAAAAGTCCACAGTTTAATTTGGATGTAATCTGTGATTCTGGCTCGCTGTTTGGATTCGCAGTCAAGGCGTTTCCTGCTTGCACCGCGGTTCAGACGCTTGCTCACGACTGTGGGAAACCGTATCCAAACAATGGCTACGGTCCTGATCAGATTTCCTGCGAAGCGCGCTCCCTCGCGCCCCGACGGCACAGGCAGATTCCACCGCTGACAGCCATATTACATCTCTATCTGCAGGCTCCCAGGCTTAGAGAGCAAGAATACAGGACGGGAGAGGAGGAGAGGAGAGGAAAAGAAAGGAGAGGAGAGAAGAGGAGTGAAGGAGAGAGGATAGGGAAGGAGAGGAGAAAAGAGTCAAGGAGAAGAGCAGAGAGGGTAGAGAAGAGAGGAGAACAGAGAAGAGGAGTGAAGAAAAGGGGATAGGGAAGGAGAGGAGAAAGGAGGGGAGAAGAGGAGAGTTAAGAAGAAGAGCAGAGAGGGTAGAGGAGAAGAGAGAAGAGGAGAGGAGCGAAGGAGACAGCATAGGGAAGGAGAGGAGAGGGGATACAGTAGCCACTGGGAACATTAGCATCTCCACGCACGGCTGAGTGGCCGAGATACACAAGACGGCGAGAAGGCGGCTCCACTGTGAAAGGTGGTTTCTGACTGTTGTCTTTAGTCACTCACTGATTCGCATGGGTTACTGGACACACAAACATAGCACAGACAAACGGCACTCACCCACACACACACACAAGTTCTCATGCAGAGGTGAACTGCCTTCTGTCATACTTCCTGGTGAAAATTGCACTTCCAAGTCCATGAATGGGTGTGGAACAGGAATGAGTGCTGACACACACACACACACACACACAGACACACACACACAGACACACACAAATAAGCACACAGAATGTCCTCACTGACTCCACTTCAGGTCATTCGCTGATGAACAGCAGTTGTCAGGAGAGGCTCAGTTAAGAGCTTTTAAGGGCTAAGCCCACACACACACACACACACACACACACACACACACACACACACACACATTCCACTTTGACGCCACAGAGAGCTATCAGGGGAATAGCCTATGGAGGGAGTGAACACAACAGACCGCACAAGCTGGGACTTGATCTGTCAGAACCAGACTGAGCCCTCACTGAGTGTGTATTCTGACACACACACACACACACACACACACACAAAAACACACATACATACATAACAGTGACAAGGATTAATACCAAGCCAGTAGCCTTTGGTCATGAAAGCCCCCGGCTACACTGTCTGAAATCTGATCCAACATCCTCCTCGCTCTGGGATGGACATAGCTGTGGGTGATGCAAGTTGTGTGACCGTAAACAACTCTCCCACGTTACGAAAGGAAATCCAAACCAGCGGCGAGACTGAGCCCCGGACCCGGGCCAGATGGGGCCCGGCTCCTGCCCCCGTCACCGTCGCCAGCTGCAGCCTGGGAACGGGGCCAGTGGCTGGAGAGAGGATGCCTTACCCGGGGCTTCCTTGCCTTGAGCTCTGAAATAAACAGCTTAGCCAGCGGAAGCCACGGCACAATAATACAGGTCGGATGCCTGACTTTATCGGGGGAGGGGGCTATAAATATGAGTGCTCCGGAGGTCTCCTCTTTGGGGTGGATTACTGCCCCCCCCATCCCCCTTTGAGTTGGGAGCCCCCGGTAGGAGCAGGTGTCCCTGGTCAAAGGGGGATTGAGTCATCCGTTGTGGAGGTGGGACGAATTTGACCTGATCCTCCATACATATTTTCTGGCTGGACGCAAGGAACAGATGGGATGGACTGGACTTGGATCGTGCCATTCAGGTTTATTTAATGGAGGCAGAATTAAAAGGGAAACGCCAGGTGCAAGTAATCATCATTTATCTCAATTATGTGACACCCTTACACATAACCTTCACACGAGTCAGGAAGGACACGCACACATACACACACACACGTGTAGACAGGCACGCACACACACAGACACACACACACACACAATTGGGCATACACACTTACAGGCGGAGCGTTTAGACAGACACAAGCAGCCTGCACGCACGCGCACACACACACACGCACACACATGTATAGACAAACACACACACACACAGGGTCCTGTATTTTATATAAATGGGCCTGTGGCTGCCTTTGATAAATGGCCAGTTTGAGTGCTACATGCAAACACTTATTAGGTCATAAAAGCTGTCTGGTTCACATTAGCGGTGGCCCTTGAAACCCTGTCTACCTCTTTAATGCCACCTGAAATTGGAACAATTTGTATTGTTCAGCTCAGGCTGATTCACAGGCCTACCACTTAGTGTTAAAAAGGGAAGGGGTAGGTTGTGTGTGTATGTGTGGGTGTGTGTGTGTGGGAGGGTGTGTGTGTGTGTGTGTGTGTGTGTGTGTGTGTGTGGAGAATGGGCCTACTGCCCCGTTAAACAAGCTCTGATGAAAGGAAACTGCGAGCAAATTAGTTCCTCTTGTGCATACATTCATACACACACACACACCAATTTCCAATTACACCTCAATTGTTGTAAATGGCAATTTGAATTATGACGAGACAGGAGACGGCTGCTATGCCGAGATGGGTCTCAAATGTTGCTCCAAGCCGCCACCGCGAGACATGGTCTCGAACAGAGCAAAGTGGTGGAAATAGTTGCATTAGGCGCGGGGGTGGAACGCCATCCCACCGCACCATCTCACTTCGCTTCGCCAGGCGGCCCCGACGCGGCTCTCCCGACGTTTCATGTGGGCTGCCGGCGAGCGAGACGGAAAGCTCAGCGGACAGACGGCGCGGAGCGGAGCCACTTTACCCATGCAGTATGAGAAGTGAGTGTGTGTGAGTCTGTGTGTGTGTCTATGTGCATTTGTCTGTCTATACGAGAGGATGTGTATATTTGTGTGTGTGTGTGTGTGTGTGTATGAGCAAGAGTGAGGGTGAAGTGTGGTTTGCTGTCTGTTGGTGTGTGTCTGTGTGGTCTGTGGGTGTGAGTGCGTGCTGGTATCGATGAGGGCATGTTTGTACGTCTATGGCTGTGTGTGTGTGTGTCTACATGTGTGTGGTGCTCATTCAGGCCTGTCGCAGACGCTGACGCGGATTCTAATCCCTTGAGACGTCGGGCTCATTCCACTCCACTTCTCTCTCTCACACACACACACACACGCCTGATGATGAGAGTGCTCACTTACAGGCAGATCTCAGTGAAGTGGGCAGTTTTGTAAACTTGTCCCCTCAAATCAAGGGGTTCGAGTTTCTTTTCTAAACCAATCAGATCGCAAGGGAAGGTAGCAGGGATTCCCCTGAGTTCCGAGTGAAGCACAAGTCTGGAAGTGTTTAACATTTCCAGGGTGGCATGGGCCATTACAGTACATCGTAGACCTCCGAGATCTTTTGTTGTAGCAGAGGTTTTTAAACAAATGTCTGGTGTGTGTGTATGTGGGTGTGTGTGTGAGTGTGTGTGTTTTGCGTACCTGTCCTGGCTGCTGGCAGGGCGTCTGAAACTCGGCCTGCTGGCATGCCTCCTTCACCTTCTTGTACTTGGGCAGGCTGTTGGTGTGCTGGGTGCTCACACTACCACCACCGTCCTCCTTCTTACGCAGGATTTTACTGGAGAGAGAGAGACAGGGTGTGTGTAGGTGTGAGTGTGTGTGGGGGGGGGGAGGGGGATAGAGAGGGGGAAGGGGAGGGGGAAGGGAGGTAGGAGAGAGGGATACAGTGGGGAGCAGAAAGAGAGAAAGTGCGGTGGTGAGTGTGGGGTGGCTGGGTCGCGGCTCGCAGCCGAGCTGAGCTGGCAGTGGCTCTGTGGCTTTGGGTGCCAGGAAAGCCCGGGCAGCCAGCCCAGGTCAGCGCTCAACTCATCCACCCAGGGCCAAGTCATTTGACCCCCTGGCACTGACTCACCCACATGCTAACCAAAGCCCCCCCCCCCCCCCTCCCTCCCTTTCTAAACCCTACTCTACCCCACCCTAACAGAGTGAGCGAGTGAGCAAGTGAGCGAGCGAGGGGAACCAGCTGCATTCTCAGGACGAGCTGAAATAACTGGCAACAAAGGACAACAAAAACCCACTGAACTTTTTACGGCTATCTGTCTCCCCGACCGCCACTGTGGTTGCCTTCTCCGCTTCATGCTGACGTTCAGTCATCTTTTGCAAGCCAAATATCTGGTGTGTGTGTGTGTGTGTGTTGTGGGGGGGGGGGGGGGTATTCTGGCTCAGTCCTACCCCCTTGCACTGTTTTGTGGAAAATAAATTATCGAGGTGGCCAAACACTTTAATCTAGCCGCACATACACTGGAAATAATCATGCCAGCTCTCATAAACAGGTCAGATTCATGCTCTTTTGGAGTAAACATGGAGAAGGATTTTGGTCACTGATTCATTTAACGCACAGGTATAATAATTCTATCTGCGTCATAGGAGATGCCATGTAATCGCTTATTGCCATCTACTACTTCCCTCAGTCTGCTTTGAAAGATCTGCTGGCAGTCTCTCTGTAAACCGTGGGGAAGAAAGACAGAGAGAAAGAGAGGGAGGGGATGAGGCCTGCAGCGGCAGTTAGGCCGGCAGGCATTAAGATATGTGATCACACACACACACACACAGACACACACACACACACACACACACACACACACACACAGACAGTCGCGGTGACAGGAAGAATGTCAGTCCCGCGACTGCTCCGTAGTCTCCCCGGGCTTTTAGCTGGCACGCACACAGATTGAGGAGATTACTCTGCCATGAGCCGCTCGCTTCTCTCTCTGTCTCTCTGTCTGTTGGTCTCTCTCTCTCTCTCTCTCTCTCTCTCGGTCTGTCTCTCTCTCTTTCTCGGTCTGTCTCTCTCACACACATAAACAGCCTGTGGTGTTATGGCATCTCGGCCGAAGTAAAGAATTTCCAAAAGGGGCCAGCAAACCAAACTGTTTGGCATGCATAGATGCATTCATATTTAGTGCAGGTTGTGCGGCGAGACTAGGAACACTTCACCAGTGCACGAGGGAGTTCTGGGGCCGAGCATTCATGACCCTGATTCCATGTAGTGAACTCTTTTATCTCAAGCGATGCAAAATGTCCTGAGCTCATAACCAATGAGACTTCCCTTCATGCTGCAGGTAACTTAATCCCATAAACTAGTTGAAGGATTGGAGACAGGTTTGTTTATTTTGAACGTGCCCATCTCTGGTGCAGTAGCCCACTGAAATTCAAACGGACTCTGGCTGCAAGGACACTGAGGCAACTGGAGCCTGGGCGTTGCTTCTTGAAAGGAATTCCTCAAAACAAAGCCTATTTTTCCAGAATCACCATCAAAAGTTGCTTTTATTTTTACTTCTACCTTTGTTTAATCTTTCAGATTTATCCCATTAACTTTCAAAGGATTAGCTCTGATTATGGGAAGTTTACCAACATGTCAGGCTAACCTCAGAGTCTGATACACCAGGATGTCTTCATTCACGTTACACTTAAAGTGGAAAGAACTAAGCTATGACATAGTGGAAAAGACAAGTAAAGTGGTCGTCATACCAACGCTTAAATGAAATGTGAAGAATTGTGTCAAACATGTCTACCCTGACGTGTCTGACATGGAAAAAGGCCCAAGGAACATGCCTTACCCTCTCTCCACCAGGAATGTGTCCCTCCACACTTTTGGTTTCCGGTTTGGTTTGAATCTGAAAATAAGAACACAATGGTAAGTTGATTTGGAATTTAATTAGCTCAATTTGTTTCATATTTACTTGCCACATACACATTTTATTATGGTGTGTTCACTTATTAGGGATTCTTGCTCTCCTCTAAGGCATTTCAGCCGAGTTACATGCCAAACATATAGGCATTAGTGATTGCACAATGCCCACGCTCTGCGATTCAACAGCTTTTTTTCATTAAATCACCTGTTTCCAGTTTTCTCTTGTTCCAGAAGTTTCAAAATGGATTTCCCATCCATGTCAGAGGGGGTGTCCAGTCCAGCGATGTCCAGGATAGTTGGGGCTAAATCTATATTCAGCACCATATGGGGATTTCTGCACAGGTAGGGGAACAAAGTGCTCATTTTCAACTGTTTAAAAATCCAGTAGAGACATTAACACTGCAAATATAAATGTGTGAATGAAGTTTTAAATGTGTTAATGAAAGTGTTATGATTAAGTTGTTCTTACACTGCTCCCCGTTCTACATTCGGCCCTCTCACAAAGAAAGGCACTCGGATGTCAAAGTCATAAGGCATCGATTTCCCCTTAACCAGCCCAAACTGCCCGATGTGGTAGCCATGATCAGCTGTGTAGATAATGTAAGTGTTGTCCAGCTCGCCAGTCTCCACCAGCGCCTCGTAGATCTACAAAATCAACGTTTACAGTCACATCAGTCAACACAGCAGACGCCTGTATGTCTGCCCTATATTCTGCAGTGACATTACCAAACAAAGGGTGTCCATATTAGTCAATTTTGCATCACTTCTTCATGCAGCTGATGCTTTTATCCAATGCAACTTACAAATGAGGCACAATACTGTGTAAACACCACAATAAAACAAAGAAAGCAAGACAGAGAGACAGAAAGAATAAAAGTACAATTAAGCTTCAGCATCAACCATTTTGGAAGTAGGAAGGAAATCCTCCACCAACCTTTTCTACGGAGTCATCCACAGACATGAGGGTCTGCAGTCTCTTCCTGTGCAGGAAGTTGGTGAACTCCATGTGGATGGGCCTCATGGGGCCGGTGTACTGCATGATCCAGTGCTTGTCCATGTTGGGCGCGTAGTTGTAGCTGGGGGTGCTGGAGAGGGCAGAGGAGAGAAGCAGAGTGGGCATGAGTGGGCATCAGCGCTCTTTCTCCCTGCACTCAAGTATGTGCCATGTTTCCCTGTCATATAATTTACCCCCACAGGTGCCTGTGAGTTTTATATGCTGTCCAAAATGTTTGAGGAGCAACAACGCTGGACTAGCCGACTCTGGATATGTTTGCACTAGCAGATGTACCAATTCTCCCTGTTAGGTGTTTATTTAAAAAAAAAAAAAGAAAAAAAAGAAGATTGAAAGATTTTCTGTCCATCTCTTCTCTCACCAAGCTGAGAGTCTCTGGCCTCTTGGCGAGGAGAAATCATTTGAGGGTTGGCACAAGCTTAAGCAAACAAAAGCTCCACAGCCGTCAGGCCCAAAGTAAAGTTTCTAATGACCCCTGGACAGAAGGGGCCCAATAACTCACTGCATGTTTGAAGTGGGAAACAAAAAACAAAGTTAACAGTGGAGACGGTGTTGTTTATGGAACCGCAATATTTTTGGGCCATGCACCTGCTGACTGCAGGTTTGGATTGTGGTTTTGGAGATCCACTGATATGGCAGTACTGCTCAAAATCATTTGTTCACATCACAAGAGGAATAGCTTAACTTACTATTCTCTTCAGTGTACCTTTAATAGGGTGCTTTTAATGAGGTCTACTCTATAATCTTTGGTGATTACCACCAAACACATTACACATTACCACTGAATCCTGCCATTATTGGCAAGAAAATACTGAAGTTATTTTCAGTATTGTGGGTCTTAAGGGAAGCGCCTCACTGCTACAGGTGAGAAAAGCCATCATCAAGCCTCTCCTGATAACCCACTGTCCACCCTGTAAGGAACACAGGCTTTAACTACCCAAAGCAAGAGGGCATGCAAAAAACTGCTTGATATCTAGTACTAGTGTGTGAATGGGCATGTTTATAAAACGTGCCTCTGCTCCCACTGAACAAGGTAATTGCTGTTTGATTTGGCCTGAATGCTTTTCAAATGAGCAATATCAGTTGTCAGGTCAAACACTGTGGCGGGCACAAATGGGTCTGTGTGCTTTTCCAGTTTCAAATAATCCTCTAATAGACTTGTCCAGCACGTCGCCCTGACTGTGCCCTTGATGAATGAATCATTAACGCTTTCTAAATTTGCGCTCGGCACCGAGTCAGTGAGGAGTGAGGTCTTGACGTTTCTCCCATTCACTTCGCTGTTCGCTTGTAAGCGTCGTCGGATGCAATGGAGTCGCCCCCCCCCCCCCCCACTTCCTCGTGCCATTCTCTTCCCCCGCCATCTGCCCACCATTTTCCCCCCTTGAAGGAACTGGCTGGGCAGCATTCCCTGGGCCACAAAAACATGCCAGTCAGCGAGAGCCTCCCAGGGGCCCCCTTCTTTGCCCCGGAGCAAGCCATTCAGAGTGCGGGCCAACACTGAAAATAAATTAATAACATCACAAAGGGTGTTCTAGAACAAACAATGCATTCCACACATCCCTGAACCTGCCGAGTGAAAGCTCTGATTGATATGGAGGAGGTCGGGAAGTGCTCCAGGAAGCAGGGGCTATAATAATAGCGGCGAGGGGAAAGAAAGGAGGTAGAGGGAGACGGGGACAGAGAGAAAGAGAGAGAGAGAGAGAGAGAGAGAGAGAGAGGATAGGGAAAAAAGGGAGGAAAGGGAAAAAAGAATAGGAGGAGTTCAAGCTGGGCTGTGTGTATGATTATGATTGCTATCTCCCAGTCTTTGGGGGTTGCGCTCTAAAAGCATGGAAGCCAGAGGACAGTGGGAGCGGTGCCATGGCCCAGCCTATGGGCTCCGATCCCCAGCCATAAGTCAGTGATGATAGTGCCGCAAAGCCACCGTGGGCTTGGCATGGCGAGCGACACTCCATAAAAACCTCATCCCCTGGCCGGCTCACTGCGGACGTGCCAAGAGTATTCTTGGATGATAAATCATTCCAATTTTTCGTGGTGGTAAAGTCGTTTGCGAGAGAGCCACATTCCAATCTGCTGTCATCTCTGGAGGGAGGATGGGTGCACTCGACTTGATACACAGACAAAATATGGGGCCCTTGAATTCCAAACTCAACAGAGTTATATTTACCTGTCAAAACAGTCATCGACATTACTCGTTCTTAAGCTTAGCCTCATCATGAACTCATTTGCAGAGCTTACGTTATCGTACGTTTATAGTCGTGTCTGTCATATAAAACCACTGTCACATAAATGCAGACACATTAAAATCAACTGCCATCTCTATTATTCTATTGTCTGAACTTGTCACAATTCTGTAGTTGTTGTGTAACAGGGTAAACCTGAAAGGGAATGCTGCACTTTTGTACTTGCGCTGTAGAACATTATGTTTAAATACAGTTTAAATGTTACCAAACATATACGTTAAAACTGAGAGTTTTAATGGGAGTTTACGTTTTAAACGGAGTTTAACTCCAGGTAAGTTCTGGAACCCTGGTTCTAGAATGTTCCGAGAGGTTGTCACTCACATGTGCTGCGAAGCGTTGGGGAAGAACTCAGAGTACTGTGGAGCAGAGTCCTCAGGTCCGTGGGGTGCCGCATGGCTGATCACCATCATCACCGGCCGATGAGGGTACATGCGCTTAGACATCCGGAAGAAGTTGATGCTGTCATTAGTGATCAAGTCCGTGAAGTAGTCCTGTTAAAAAAAAAGAGGTTGGTTAGGGGGGGCGTAGGAGTTGGGGGTTTGGTGGGGTCAAGCTCAAAATGAAACATTCCTGCACAGCAAGGCAATGAAAGGGATTACAGTGAGTCTGTGGAAGTGCTTACATTTTTTCCCTCATCACGGCTTGGCCCCTTCAAGTCACCCACATACCACCTACAAGGTAGGCCACTGCCTCCGTTAAGGACTTTTACATTGCGTGTGACTTCATGGGGCCATGGCGCCTCATTGGATACGACACCCGGTGTTGACACCAACACTCGCGGACGAGAGAAGGTTGCGACTCTCGGCCCCGAGAATGGTGTTTTGGCAACAGCGAGGTCTCTCCGTCCCTACTGCGAGGCTACGGTCAGGAATGCACAGGAGGCCTCTGGAGGTGACCCCCCACCCCGGCCCAATAACGTGGGGGCAAAGCAAGCCTGGACCCCCCCGCTTCCCCCCCAGCATGCACTACAAGCAGCCACGGCTGCTGTGACCTGATCCATTCAGGTTGATGGGAAAGCCACCTGGCCCTGGCTGCCCCAGACCTAAGATAAAACTAACACTAACAGTGCAGCAGGCAGCCGTGGGTGTTGAGGGTGGGGGGGGGGGGGGGCCAGGCTGATTTACAGCTATTCTTCAAGTGGCCTGCTTATGGACTTTGCCCTTCTAGGCCCTCTGCACCCCGTAAATGTCTCGCTGCTCAAGTGCGCCTCTGCAGAGGCACCCCACCCCCGCCATGCATGTGCTGCTCATATGAGGAGTCTGGGAAAGGGCGCTGCAAATCCCGCAAAGACTAAACAACTTGTAGACAATGAAGAAATGAATCCTCTACAATGACACTATGAAAGTGGAGAGGAACCTCCAGCGCATGCTTTTAAAACTAAATAAGTGTACATTTGAGAACTTTGTATCTCTTTCAAAAGTTCTGATGACTGCATTTGACCCAGGCACAGCCTTGATCTGGTGAGTCAGGACAAATCTCGACTCGGGGGCGAAACGAAACATGTTGGAACGGTAATCATAATAGGAGGACAATAAAATCGCAATATAAACCACGCTCAGAGAATTGTTGAGTCAGGGACATTTATATGTGGTCACTTTCCCTAGCCGCACTCTTAAGGAGCTCTGTTGATTTTGAAGACAGAACGTCTGGCACAGTGCATTGGACAGTCCTATTACAGTCGAGTCCAAGCCATGGTTTTATGTCACTATCCTCAAGGTTACTCTCCTTCTCTCACAGGCTTCATAAATACCCTTACTAAAACCTGATTTCCGACATTCTCTTTAACAAATGTTATTTAGTCTCAAAATGAATCAAGCCTGACGTCAATCAGGTTCTTTATTGAAAGTTGTTTTATAATTGAAGTATTCCTGTGGTGGGTTTTGAGGTCTACTTGTACGGAAAGTCTCCAGATCCTATATGATGAACCCTTAGTTGCCTCTCAGACTTGTGGGTAACTTTACACCTTCTGCTTATTCAACAAGCAAGCCATTTGACATGTGAGCACCAAGCCAAACATTTATTTACCCATCTTTCCAACGACCCTATTTAAAAGAGTGAAAGCCAGGGCAATTTGTGCCCAGACCAAGAAACCTCTCCTCAAATTCCAACATGCCTCGAGAACTACGCTACCTAGGAGGACGTTGGCAAGCGTCAGGGCTCGGAAAATAAATTCTCTCTGACAGCCTCCGTGGTCCGCAGCGCTGTGGAGTCGGGGAGCAAGACGCCATGCTAAGCATAAACTTCTCAAACACGGATTTATCACTTTGTTCATATCCATGTGGGTCTGACACAGGGACGACAAAATGTTCCCCCACTCGCTCTGCTCTGCGGGCTGCCAAAAAGTCTTCGATGTACAGGCAGTAGCATAACATCCACTTTTGAAAAACGACTGTGAAAAAAAATAAGGTAGCAATTTCCTTCAGCAGCTTTGCCCTAGGGGCATTTTTGTGTCCTATTGTTTTTGAACACTGTGGTCTGTTGCTTTTTTTTTTAAAGCCTTGCCACTTTGAAAGACGTAAGCACAGTTGATGCTGTTCCTACTTACACTCAACACTCAGCATCCAACCCCTTTAATTTCCCCCAAATTCCTACCACTTTAGATCAGAAGAGGATTATGAGCGATTTGGCAAACTAGGAATTAGTGCGCAAAAAGAAAGACCTAGCAATTGGACATTAAACCTCAAACAAAGAAGCAAGTTGGATTTAATAAGTGCCCTCTGTTGGAACCGAATCTGCAGTGTGTGAATGGAGGACCCTTGGGTACATACCTTGGCATAATCTGCCCCGTGCTTTTCCTTGTAGCCATTCCGACAAACGGTGTAATTATAGAAACGGGAATTTTTGATCAGCCCCACCCACTCTCGCCACCCAGGCGGGATGTAGCTGCCGTTGTACTCGTTGAGGTACTTCCCGAAGAAGCCTGTTGAGGGGAGACGGAAAGACGAGAAAAGAGACAAACGTGAATGTGATGGGTAAAGACAGCAGATAGAAATGACAGCCTTCTCCAGAATGCCTCTCATAGTTTTGGTCTCCTCACTTATCTCGCCACAATGGAACGGATAAGCCTAATGTTTTTCTTTTTTTAAGCCTAATTGTTTTTCTCGTTCTTTTTGGAAGTCATGATCAGTGTGGTAAACTGTTGTGTGCGTTGCCCTTGGTGAACATGGACGCTAGGGGATCCCTCTTCCTTCCCGCCTACACTCCTTAATGGCCTCACCTCTCTAGATGTGGTTTCTTTTGAAAGTACCTGTGCATGTTTTTCTTTCTCTCCCTCTCTTCTCTGTAGCTTTCTTTTTTTTTTACGCTATGCTAAAACATTTCCCCCAAAAATGGCCCGGGCACGCTGCCAGTCTAGCCCAGCAAGCTAATTGTAGACTAACATATCAGCTTGAAACCACAGGCAGCGGAGGCCGCAGGCTTCAATCCAGTGGGCGAGCTGGCCGTCAGACAGTCACACACACATATTGGCTGGTGATTGGGGACAGACCACGGGGCACGGTTGCCATGTTTGGTTGTTTTAAACCAGACAGGCAGACTGAAGCTTAGCCGTTACGTTTGCACTGGACTTTCAGGAATGCGTGGCAACCGAGACGTGACTTTCCAGTGACCCAAAGAATGGGCGGAAAAGGGAACATGTACCATGGCACCAGAGAAGAGGGAACATGTACCATGGCACCAGAGAAGAGGGAACATGTACCATGGCACCAGAGAAGAGGGCACAGAGCCTATGTGACTCAAGCTGTGTCCAGAACACCCAGTCATTCACCACAAAGTGCACTAAACAGTGAATAACCTTATAGTGGTATATGCAGAGAATGAGTAAATGTTCCAAACACAGGAATAGATTGCTTCAAAATGCAAAGTAGTAATTAGTACACGTTGCTACTATACCATATACTGTGCCACCAAAAATATAAGGTTTGGATCTCATACAATGTGCACTGAAAAATTGAGGTAAACGGTAAACCTGCTTTAAAATGTCATCTGAGCTAATCCCAAAAACACAGCTGCCTCTCTGCAGAGACTAAACACAGTGGTGGTGGTGGTGGTGGTGATGAGGGCGGGGGGGTTCTCACCAGTGCGGTAGCCCGTGTTGTTGAGGTAGACGGCGAAGGAGCGCGGCTCGTGCTGGGCCTGCCACGAGGGCGAGGAGCAGTTCTCGTTGTTGGTGTAGGTGTTGTGGTTGTGCACGTACTTCCCCGTCAGCATGGAGGAGCGCGACGGGCAGCACATGGGTGTGGACACAAAGGCGTTGGTGAAGGTCGTCCCGCCGTCCTCCATGATCTTGCGCGTTTTGTTCATCACCTGCAAGGAGCCTGAAGACCAATGGATGACACCGTGTTAGGATGACAGTTTGGTCTTTTTTATTGCCAATCGTCCATACATTCAAATCAAACCAAAAAGTCTTGGGGCTGACCTCTGGGAGACCACACATTTAATTACTGTAATGTGAGCTTTGGATGAAAGCGTTTTGCCAAATGACGTGAACAACCGTAAATGTCCAGAATGTCAGATAAGTTTTGTTTCTGGCAGTAGTAACTTACTGCACTGTACTTCTGGGAGATTTCACATGCTCATTCAATATACTGTACCGTGTTGGATCAAGAGACTTCAAAATGTCAAAGTTCTCAAATGAGAAAACCGAGGGAGAAAAACTCCAACATATTTTTCATAAATTCTCAAGGGACGCAAAAGTCATCATGAAATATACCGTGTGGTCACCAAACATTTCCGCGTCATTGAAACATAGACCAGTTATGACCACCACCAAACTATTTACACAAAAAAGCCTGCTTATGCCTTATGGTATTGCCGCTGTGGTTCTGTGGTTTCATGATTCAGTCTTTGAGGCAGAGCTCCTCTCAAATATTTAAATTAGGCCGCATCGAGTCACTGGAGATTAGAATGCAAATAACTGGCAGCCTCCATCTCCTCATGAGAATGTGGTCAGCCAAGCGGGGCCCTTCCATCGTTATATTCTCAAAGAGAGAGGAATTTGATTTAATAACAACTAAGTAGCACCCCCTAAAGCGCCTTTCATTTTTTCATAACTCTGACGGCACAGTTATATGAAAACACCCAAAGCAGCCGGTCTTCGTAAAAAGCAAAAACAGGCTAATGTGTGATGTGTGAAGAGGTGTTATCAAGACGTTTTTTGAAGATTAAGGCCTTTTTTTGGCAACATATTACCACTATTAATAATAAAACCAGGCCAGTCCAACATTAAGCACTCACTAGGAAGGACAACAGAATAGCATAATCACGGAAATGGTAAACTGACACACTACACATGACCCCTCCCGATGCTGAGTAAATGTAACTCGAGGATGTAGTGTTTATTTTCGCATGTCTTTCCTCAGGCTCGAGGCCTCTGGAGATTACTGCATATTGCACTGCCGCTATTCCGCTCCCTAATTGCACCAACTCCATCAAGCCCCCTTTCTCCAGCCTCTTTGCGTCTAGTTTCTCTAGTGATGATGACCCAGATGGTGAAGGTGAATGTATCGCCTGATTCAGAAGCCCTGTGGATCATGGTGGTGTTCAATAGTCAAGAGTTTTTATTTCTTTTTCTCCTTTTTATTTCTAATTTTGTCTTCTCTTCTTGTCCGTGTAGTCATGACACTTTAGAGAACATATGCTCCATTCCCGTCTGGTCACTACTGTTACAATTTATCTTCAATTGACACTTGCTATGATGTGTCATTTCTATCATGCCACAAAAAACATTAAACGTAGGGTCAACGTTTATGGCTTGGGCTAAGCTGCTTTGGACTGTGTACATAGCCCAGATAACACACGCAGAGTGGACAGCTAAAGCACCGTGAGGAGCAATGACTGGATTAGAATTGCTTCACCATCACATGTTATTATCCAGCTCCATCATCAGCAGGCACTGCATCTTGGCCTTACCGAGCTCCACATCCTGGTCGTCGGTCATGATGAGGATAATGTTGGGCCGGATGTTGCGGCGGTCGCGCTGGACTCGGCCGCGAAGGCCCTGACCCCGCGTGGTGAAGGCGCTCGAGGACGACAGCTTGGTCAGCATAAGGCCCAGGGCCAGCAGCCAACCAAGGCTCACAGACCTCATGGTGGCAGAGGGCAGAGGCAGAGGTGAAGGGGACGGGGGGGGAGGGGGAGCAGGGCAACAGCTGAACACCACTGGGGGAACTGGAGCTTTCAGCAAAGTATCTGTGGACACAAGAGAGAGAGGAAGAGAGATTTTTAGAGAATGAAAGAAAGATTGTGTGTGTGTGTGTGTGTGTGTGTGTGTGTGTGTGAGTGTTTCAGAAGATGGAGATGAGAGAAGGGGGGGGGGGGGGGGTAGAAAGAGACTTCCTTTCAAAGTCATAATATAAAAACAAATGTTCTCTTGGCTGAAAGAAATGGAAAGGACTCGACGAAGGGCCTCTTCCTCTCGCCCTCTTTGACATGAAACAAATGACAGTTCCAGGATCTGCTGAAGTGCTTTACCATACCTGAATCTGAGAAAGCACTTTACATCTGTTTTTAAACCCAAGCGTCACAGATATGTACAGCCATCTACGAACCAAAGAACTAAAACACACGCAGCTATCGATGTCAACCTGAGACCAATAACTTAATCCATTCAAAGACAGAATGAACAGTTAAATCAACATGCATGGATTCACGGTTGTGATTTGCAATGTACATAGACAGTCTCTGAAACTTTTCAGCAGGCACGGACCTCTGAGCAGAAAGACTCAACACAGATGACAACAACATGCACCCCTACTGTTTTGAGTACTGCAATACATGCACACTAGGTCAGTCAAAAAGCACTTCAAATGCAACCCGAGCTCCTGAATGCTTCTCACCTGAATGTCTCCACTGAGTTTCATGCTGTTCCCAAAAGCCATGCACCTCTACCTTTTCCTCCCTCTCTCTTGCTGTCTCTTTTCTTTCTCTCTCTCTCTCTCAGTCTCTTTCACATACACACACTCACGCTCATTCACACACACACACACTCACACACACACAAACAAACAAACTCACGCACACACACACACCTCACGAGAGTGGGGCCAGCGCGAGCGTGCTAAGCTCCCTTTCCTGCGTGCGATGACAGAGAGCAGCGGCCGCTCGCTCGCTCACTCACTCATCTCTCTGGGAGCCGAGGGGAGAGGAGAACTGAGCTCTGGCACTCCACTCCACGCACACAGGGACCTCCCGCCACTGGCTGGCCCGGGAATTCCACCCCTCCCGCTGCACGACTCTCAGCCAATCACAGCCCACCTCTGGCCTGTCACTCATCGGGGGCTTTGGGCTGGTGTAGCCATGATTGACATCTATGGGGAGGTGGAGAGGGGTCGGGGGCAGGTGGAGAGGGGGGGGGCAGAAGGGCAGCTGGGGGTGGGGGTTCCAGCAGGGCGGAACAGGGGGAGGCGGTTCCACTGCGTTAACCCCGGGCTTCAGACGCCAATCACAGATTTACACAGACACTGTGCTTTGCCCCCGGCCTCATCAGTGTCCTGTTCTATCACCGGGGCCCACACTTGGGAGTGTCCTTTTCTAAAAGACACAGCTAAGAGGCCAGGTTAAAATGACAGCGCTATGCTATTTACGGGTTTGGGCTACTGAAGTTCTGGGAGTTGGTTTGGGAGACAGACATGCGCTCCTCTCCTCAGCCTGACTGATCAAAGTGTTGTAGATTTTGTAAGTAAGAAACTGATTTCAACATGTTTAACTCCCAGTTTTTTACAGATGTGAAAGCTAGTCAAGCAAGGCAAATTCAGAAAGGTCACATTCAAACTTAAATCTTGTTTTCTGGCATGAACATTTTGAGCAAAGCCTCTTTCCTTAGTATGGCATTTCATGAACTAAAAATGTCATCACTGCAATGAACCACAGCACAAAACAGCTTATCTACTCATCTCAACTGATCATACACGATTATAATGCATGAGGTAAAAACCATATGGTAATGCATAATTTAAGTGACCGTAATATGCAATTATAATGTATGAAGTATAGACTAGATGGCAATTCATGAGTTAAATGATGGTCATATGTGATTATAATGCGTGAAGCCTAGATCAGATGCTAATTCATGAGTTCAATGATGGCTTTTGTCTAAAGGCCATATGTGGGGGCACTTTAAGGCCATACGGTGGCTGTTGCCTGTTCTGGGTTAATGAGTCGTATCAGGATACTGGGCAGCTTTACACTTGAGACTCCGCTTAATGCTATTCACATCTCACCCCTCTGCACGCACGCACACACACACACACACACACACTCACTCATGCATGAGCACACATGAGGACGCACTCAAATCTCTCAACACACACACTCATGCATGAGCACTCACATGAACACCCACACACACACACACACTGAAGTCTCCACATGTATCTACACAGATGGACTGACACACACCCCCTCACACCAGTGAGCACCACAAGCTCGACCCATTAATCCTGGGCCCAGTTGCTTTGGGAGGCTTCATTAACACTATTAAGGGGCAATCGAGAGCAATAATCCGTTTGCGGTTCATTTGCTGGGCTTGAGGGGGAGGAGAGGTTGAAAGTGTACGCACTACCCACATCACAGCTGTGCAGCTCCTTCTCAATTCACCTTCAGGTCAGGTTAGATGGGCCTACAGTTTTTACATTTGAACAGTTCATATTCAGTGATTTAATCTTCTTTAACATGTCAAAATGGTCATAGACATAGAGAGCTCATTTATCCCCTACACTCTTGAGAATTTCATCCGAGTGAAATACCGAGTCAGCCTCTAAGTGCTTTTTTGGACGTGGCAGCATTTCAGACAGGCAGTGTCACGGGCAGCCGAAGCGCAGTCATCCTGACAGCGCTGTACAAACACTGGCGCTGTTTGGACAAACCCCACGGTGCTAGGGGCTGGCTGGGTCCAGACATCCTCATACCGGATTACTCCCCCTGCCCCCACCCCCCTCCGCCAGCTGCCCCACACCTACCCCAGGCCCATCCTAACCCACCCCTCTCCACTCAACCTCACATCCAGGCTTGGACCCAACCAGTGCCCTCTCAAAGTCAACACACACACACACACACACACACACACAGGAAGGACACCCTCACATTTTCTTGAAACTCTACCGCTAGACAGACACACAGACACATAGGCACATAGTAGGGACACAGCTTTTTTAACGGTCTTTCTCTCCAGTCTACACCCATAGGCTACACACTCTCTGAAATGGCACGCCACTGACACACTCACACACACCAAAACCCATTGGGCAAGCATGCGAGACAGATCCCAACAGTGACTCCAAGTTGTTAGATTCCAGCCAGTATTAAATTAAACAGGCAATGGGTCCCTGCAAAGACCCCCTTTACGTGACTCTTGAAAATGAAGGGCTCATTATGCACTGAGGCTATAGAAAGGCTCACTAACACAGCTAGCTAGAATTCTCCCAAAAACAGTTGGCCAAAATACAGTGCCACAAAATGAGATCATGTGTTTCTTTGTGACGCCAAAATTAAGCTGGAAGAGCCTCGACCTCAGACACAATTGCAGTCGTTTTCTCAGTGCAGTAATTTTAGAACTGGGTAAACCCCCTAAATAACTTTTCTATTTTCTTCCTTTGAATGGGAGTCGTGAATTATGCTTTTTTTCTCTCCTTTTTTCATTCTCTTTTTTTGTTTTGTTTTAATCACCCTTATTCCATCGGAGAAAATGTAAATCAGCGGGATTAAAACGGAGGCCATTACATCAATCTGAGTGCTGTTCTGCCACACACTCGCTCAGGACCTCCACCGACCCCAGCCGCTTAACAAAACAAGGTTCCAACCACAAGCCACCAAACATGCGCGGATCTCGTTACCGTGCCACCACACGGTTTCCATGAGACAATAGCAAACAAAGAACAGCCGTCCATAAAGTCGTCAAGACAACCGAGTAACGAGGCGAGAACGAGGGAGGATGAGGAGAGGACCAAGAAGAGCTGTTGATTTGCATACAACTCGTAAATATGGAGCATTCTAGAATCCTATTAGAATTCTTTAGCCTGTCTTCATAATTCAAATGGAATTCTATTAAGAACCTCCCGTTGATGGGTTCTTTGTTAGAAACTGTGTACGTTTTTGGTTTGGCTAGAAGCTTTACAGCAATTTTTGAAGGTCAAGAATGCTTTACAGCCCCAAACACCTCTCTGCCAACAAAAGATTGTGTAGTAAACATCTTATAACCATAACCTTTTAAGAGGCAAGGCTTTCAGAAGAGCTGTTTTATCTAGGAGCACACCAGTCAACAGGAGTGTACGAGTCCACATGTTGACCTCTGATTGATAATGACCGCATTGACTGCTGTTTTTAAAAGCCACAGCAGAATGCACTTGACTGAGAGCACACCTGACCCAGAGGTTTAGAGTGTAGACATCAACGCCATTCCTGCACACGACGGAATGGCGTCGAGTATGGCTGGGCTAGTGTGCGCTCTCTCTCTCTCTCTCTGCCCCCAGGCTGGGTCTTCAAGCGCAGGCACACTCTCCCAAGCCTGTAATGAATATGCCAGTCAGGAATGCCGTGGACCGTGGAGCTCACAGGGACCGGCACAAAACGAAGAATCGGCCCAGCTGGGCCCATGGTCCACTCACACACAACCCCCACACGCACACAAACTCACACCATCACACATACACATGAGCACACACACACAAATGAAAACTAGTTAACTATATTTAGTCCCTTTTAAATAAATAAACATAAACAGGAACATATGCGTGCACATGCACACACATACACACACTCACTCTCTCCCTCCCTCACAGACACTTGTTCTTACCCTCTCTCACACACACCTGTCCAGACATCCATTCAAAAACCCTTCATTAATCGTACTTTAAGAGTTTGTCATGTTAAAGACTCCACTGAATTCTGTAGTTATGGTCATGTTCATAAAGTTAAAGAGTATCTTTGTTTCAGACCCTAAACTTCAGTCCCTCATTTAAACCACACTAAGACATAGCAAATGAGGGTCAGCGAGAGGCCTGCATTTCACATGAGAAGAACAAGACACACTTCTGCCTTGTTTCGGACAACAGTACTTCAGAGGATCACATGCACAGCGTGCTGACAACTGGAAACGGAACGCACAAAAGCAGATCGGCAAAAAAAGATCTCTGCTTTCAAAGCACTTCAAAGTCCAAAATATATTTAGGGGAAAACAGTTATGGATGTGTGGTTGTGTGTGTGT
Source organism: Alosa sapidissima (assembly GCF_018492685.1). Classification (NCBI taxonomy): domain Eukaryota; kingdom Metazoa; phylum Chordata; class Actinopteri; order Clupeiformes; family Clupeidae; genus Alosa; species Alosa sapidissima. The sequence continues at coordinate 5,809,519 of NC_055973.1, forward strand.
GTTTGTGTGTGTGTGTGTGTGTGTGTGTAGCAGTTTCACACAGTTATGTCTCCAAACGTATAACTAAATTTAATGCTTCAAAGTCACAGCGGTCCCTGTCAATTACTCACATCTGTTTCACAAATGCAGACTTCTGTACAAGGCCGACTGGCTCAAAGGGCCTTTATTCATGGCCATGCCGGGACACTACAGAATACATTGTTCTGCATCCCTTATTGTTTTTAGGGATTAGGGGAAATGACCCTTGAAATTAGCCCTCACTGTATTAGCCCGGACTAAGCTGGAGGAATAATATTGGGCAGAGACCGGGAAAGAAGAGAGGTCCTGGAGGTTCAAAGGAGCAGGACAAAAAGGCCACTATAAGAGCTTTCACTTGGACCCACAGCTGCCAAACAACCTCTGAAGAAAAAAGAAGGGGGGGGGGGGGCAATTTTCAGATTAATGGGATTTAGGGACAAGGAAAGACCTTTACAGAAAAGACAGGATCTCAATCTTGTTTTTTGTGAAGTTTTCATGATTATACCAGAGGAGCTTTTCGATTTTCCCATCACATTGCTCTCTCACACACACACACACACACACACACACACATATACCACGTTGCGCTCAAAGCATGAAGCTGTGGCCTTGGTACAGGCACATGAGAGACAATGGCTGAGGTTTTCTGGGCAAACTGTTGTGTGCCACCGCAGCCAGCTTCCCACCCGCGTGCCACCCACACTCCACACCACATACTTCCATGCCCTCCGAGCCCCTGCTGACCTGGGCCAATGATGTGGCTGCCATGATTGGCACTTAACAAAAGCCTCAACCACCTGGGGTCATATAAAACTACCCACAGCATTTATCTATGGCTGCTCTCTTGTGTCGCTACGGGTATGGAGGGCAATTTGGAACATGACAAAAGGATGTCAACTCTTTATTTTATTTTTTTCTCTGGTGACCTCTCTTTGTAGGCTATACAACACGGTCTCCAGTACAGCAGTTGGTATTCATTCAGATCCTGGTTCTTACTCAACCAGAGACCAACGCTGTAGTTATGCTGTAGTTATGCTGTAGCGCAGGGACAATGAATGCACCAGACGGGATTTGGCGGCTACATTTTCCTCTGAGCCAAAGGCCCCGGTGGTCATTAGCTGGACGGCAGCTCTGGAGAGGTCAAGGGGTCTCGCGGTGGCGGTTCTCTGGCTCAAACGAGAGCCACTTATGAGGAGGCTGCAAATAAGCGACCCAGCTGATGCAGCCTAAAAAGCCAACCGGTCATTCATGAAAGGAGCTCGAGAGACAGAGAGACAATGGGCAGTTCAAAGCAGTCTAAAAGCTCCCACTTATTCTCCCTATTTCTCGCAGTCTGTCTTATTCCACTACCCCCCCCCCCCCCCCCCCCCCCCCCCCCCCTCTGGCTTTTGTCCACTGCAAAACGTGTTGCCACAGTGAGCCAAGTCACAGGAAAACCAATAAAAATGGGAGGATGAAATCTGCGTGGCAGTACAGCTTAGTTAGCATTCTCGGTGCCGCACCGCAATTGCAATGTGAGCTAGCCAGGACAGGTTTGAATTCTGCCCCATGCCGAGAGCAGGGTCCCTGGGTGCGTTCCATCAGGGCTGCCTGTGGCTGGGAATGAAATGGCCCGGATTAGGCCAAAGAGAGGCTTCGCTGAGAGGGAGAGGGAGAGGGAGAGAGAGAGAGAGAGAGAGAGAGAGAGAGAGAGAGAGAGAGAGTGAGAGCGAGAGAGACGGACCGTGAGTGCATATGCATGTGCGTGAGGACAGTGAATCGCTCACTTCGGTTTGGAGACGGGAGGTCACATAGTTCAGTATGCTGATTATTCCCAGTAGATCTGCGCACTGGATTGGTGTGTGTGTGTGTGTGTGTGTGTGTGTGAGTTGGGGGGCTGGGGGTGAAATGATTACCGAGCTGCATGAACTGAGAATGCTGGGGTTTTGGTTTCGCAAACATTTTTCTAATCCACCACGAGTTGGCTCGACGGTCTGCGCTGCTCACGACACACTGAGGAGCGACTGTGCGAAAAGGCCCACAGTGCTTTGCAGGGCCACGGGCCAGAGCACACCACAGGCCCACACTCAGCCCCCAAGTGAAGGAGAGCACTGTCGATCCCATCACACACACACACACACACACACAGACTCCCCATATGCGTGCGTGTGTGAGAGAGAGAGAATGAGAGGGAGTGCACACACACACACACAAACATATGTATGTATGTATGTATAGGCCTATGTGGCTGTGAGAAAAATACTACAACGTATACTATACCACTGCACTGCACACATACCAACACCCACACACTTTAAAACTTTGAGGAATTTGTGCACACACAGAGATAATTTTATTGACACATTGCGTGATGTGGCTGTGGTGAAAATGAACACCATAAACTTTACAGTGCCAATGAACTCAAGGTAACTCAAGGTGAACTCCAGGCAAAACTGGAATAGGCTACCCATTATTTCAGCAAGCAGCCGACTCTGGCTGACATGTGGTTCAAGCTCGGCCCAGCTGTGGGTGCCAGGACTGTTCCACAGCCAGCTCCAGTCTGTGACTGTTAAAAAAGGGGAAGGAGATTGCATGAGCAGCAGTGTACCATTGGGTGCCTCCTGCACCGAGAGCAAATTATGGGCTAGATTATATTGGCTTAGCGACGGCGTTAACCTGCATTTAAAACGTGGATAATCATGATCATCACATCTTGGGTGATTGCTCTGTGTTGCTTCATGCTCTCTCATTCACTCTTGCACTCACACACACCCGCTCAGACACACGCACACACTCACTCTGTTGCAAACACACGCACACACTCATTCCCTTGTAGACACACACACACATTAACTCACTCACTTACTCCCTTGCAGACACACACACTCTCTCCCTAGCAGAGACACACACATAGTGCTAATTACGTGGTGATGGGAAGAATTTACAGTCCCTACTGATGTGGTTAGTCTTTGTTCTCTCTCCTTCAGGCCGTTTGGATCCATCAGGCAGGCTGTAATGCCAGTCGTATGGTGGCTGACTGACTCTGTCCCTCCCTCTCTCTCTCCTTCCACCACCACCACCTCTCTCTCTCTCTCTCTCTCTCTCTCTCTCTCTCTCCCTCCTACCACCTCTCTCTCTCCTTCCACCACCCCTCCCTCTCTCTCTTCCTCCCTCCCTCCCTCCCTCCCTCTGTGAGAAGCTGGACGCCTGCTAATCACACGCCACACACCACACACAAGACGCCTCGCCCGACACCGCCGAAGAACCCACCAGCAGCCTGGGACTCTTTTCAGATGATATGGTGAGGTAGGTGTGTGTGTGTGTGTGTGTGTCACCAGGAGAGTGTGTTCTGTGTTTTGGGAGTGAGTGAGGCGGCACATGGTCTCTCAGTGTTGGAGTTAATTGTAAGGTTTTCAGTGTGGTCCCGGGAGAGGAGGGTGGGACTGTAGTCTTTGTTTGTATGTTAGTGTGTGTGTGTGTGTGTGTGTGTGTCTGTGTGTGTACATGTGGTAGGGAAGACCGGTCCCAGAATGGAAAGTGGGAGAGTGGGTGCACTGTGTCACTTGACAAGGCCTGTCTAGTACTATTAGGGGAGATGAGGAGCTGATGTTCTCATCAAGAGTAATGCACAACAATGGAGCGAAGCTCGCGAGTCCCAGGGCTGAAAAAACCAAAGGCCGCATGTTTGGAAAATTCTCTCCGTGTGGGACATTCTTGGGTTGTTTTTTCCCCTTAAGCTGTTGGCTTTGCTGTGAATTTTGCTACCTCTCCATCTCTTCCTCCCTCAAGGGATTCAGATTGGGTTTTCTGCGACTGGTTATCCAAGAGAATCTTTCAGAATTTACAAAAGAAATGCAACATGAATGAATCACTGTTGGAGCATTGACCCTTTCGTTTTTTGAATTGATGTGGCCCTGACATTTTCAATTTGGTGAAAACTCAACTCAAACTACTTTGAGGAATGCCAGTGTGCTTGCTGAATAAAAGACTGGGCCTGAGTTCATCGCATACATACTGAGACTTGACCTCTTCAGCCTTCAAGCTTGGAGGTAAGTTTTGCTTATAAAAATCAATAACTAAGTTAAATCAGACACCCCCTGATCACATAGCTGTAGCTTTTGTGCAACCAAGAAGGTCAAATGGGGTTGTGAGAGGATATTGCATGAAGGCTAAGAGCTAAATAATTAAAAAACAAAGTAAGTGAGTGAATGAGTATTAGTGTGTGTGTGTGTGTGTGTGTGTGTGTGTGTGTGTGCGCGCGTACGCCTAAGAGTCAACGCCTCTGGAGAAAATAAGCCAGGAAGTCAAATCACAACAGGTAGCTGGCCTTGACGAGACTCCATTCCACCTCAGGAACCACACTGTGCTGCTGATGCCAACCAGTGTCTGGGGCGGCACCACCCTTTTTAAACGGGCCGAGTCCAAACGCAGCCACTTCATAAGCGTATGGTTATGACTGGCACGGATCATGCCATCGGGCCAGACGAGCTGCCCAGCCAAGCAACGCCATTCACACCTCCCAGCCTGGCCAAAAAACAGTCCTCGATAAATCATACCCGCCCCTCTCACACACAGCCAGCAGTGACAGAAGTGCATGGGGGGAAAATAAGTGACCTTGAGACAGTTTTATTGGAGTTTTCCATAACATGCCTTCGCTCCATCCACAGACGAGACTCCGATCAGAAGTCTTCAGAGGAGGCACAGGCCCAGAGTAATGAGAACGGAGACGTGTGTTTTGATGGAGAAAAAGGCTCTTGGGAGGGATGCGGTTGACAGAGTTGGTCCCTCAGCCCATCCTATTGGCTCCTCAGGACATCATGTGGGAATGACACCACCTGCAAGGGCTCTCTTCATAAGGACTGTGGAAGAGGAGTAGCTCAAAGCTGAGCAGGCAAAGCTACAAGTCATTGAAGAGTGAGGAGTACAACACTGGGCCACTATCTGGTCATCGACTCCTAAACTGAACTTTACACATTGCTTTGGGGGGGGAGATTCGTGGGGGGAGATTAGTTGTGTCCTTGTAATGCACCTACAGGTCACCACTGGCAAGGGATGTTAGCCTCTTCTCAAGCTTCCTGCCTGGGGGAGATTCCTACAATGCATCATTATATAGCCCTACATCCTCAATGCAAGTGTAATTCAGGTTGCTAGTTAAATTAAACTGTTAGGAATTAGGATGAAGAAAAAAATAGGATGGTGAAAAAAAATCACGCAAAGTAATGACCGGCATTGCCCAACAATGGGACAATGGTGTACATCTTCCCCTGGTTCCCCGTTTTTACTTGGTAATGTTGAGCTGAAGTGCCAGCATTCCTGCTGGTCCCAGGTCTGCTGGGAGGCCCGAATGCTCTTGAGATTTTTAAAGCGATTTCCAGGAAGCTGCTCCCTTTTTATAAGTGCTCGGTTAATGAGGGAAGCACAAAAACAGATCCAAAGAGGAGGAGAAGGAGGAGGGAAGAAAGCAAGACATATGAAAATGCCCCCCCCTCCCCCTAAACATACACACACACACACACACTCACTCAGAGACCTGGCCTTTGATCAACTTAACATACGAGACAAAACAGATGAACAGACTCCGTAAAATATTAACGAGACGTCTGTTGGAGACAATGGGCCAAAATGAAAAGAACAATTAATTACAGCTGTGACAATTTTTTCTTATTACCATAATAGCTGTGTGTCATTCAGCTCTGAGATTTAAAAGCACACTGTTCAAAGGGTCGGATGCTTTAAGCAAGAGAGCTGGAGTGGACTACCCATGTTGAACATACGTTCTGGCAAACATAAAACTAAATGTTTTTGAAAGTAAAAAGCTGATGTTTGTGTGAGCACTTTGTTTAGCTGTCATAAAATGTATACAAACAAGAGCCAAGACAGAAATCAGTATGGAATATATGAAGCCTACATATAAGAATTCTGATTCAATATTCTGTTTTGTGTCATGCTTTGCCCCCTTGTCAACCCGGGACGTCTGTTTAAAAATGCGCAACCACATTTCAACTTGCCAAACGAAGACGTTTACATTCCCATGGGTGGGTTCCTCTTCTCTCGCTCTCTCTCTTTTTATCATCATCTCCCTCAAAAACCACAAGCCCGATCCGTCCAAAGATACATTATTAACGCGCCACAGAAAAAAAAGAAACATTCAAATTGCTTCAATGAGTTTCCACTGAGGTAATTGTTCGGCGTGCAGACGTAGCCGTCTTTTCCACAGGATCCAAATCCCGCTCCCACATGAGGAGTCGACGGGAGAAGCCAAGCTGTTACCGAGAGCTCACCAGTGTCAGCCACTTCAGTTTCATTCGCCACATAGAGATTCAAGAAGTGTGGCGCGGCCACGAGCTCGTCGGGACATAAATCTCGTTTTTATACGCAAATCGACTCCCTTTCGGAAAGAAAGGAGAGACTCGACACTGGGACGGGAGGTGTGCTGACGTTTTGTATGCCTCTCTTGAGTGTTTTTCGCTCCCCTCTCCTCTTTGAACATGAGCTATACATTGACACAGCTGACAGGAAGAAAGCGGGCTCTGGTAAACTGGTTTCACAGATTTAATGGCCCATGGAGATCTAGAGATGATTAATGTGTGGCCCCACAGGGGCCACTTGATGACAGATTTCTCCTGAAGAGCAGCTCAATGTTATGTCAAGGCAAACAGGAAAAGGACATTTATCTGTGTCTGTTTGTTTGTTTGTGTGTGTGTGTGTGTGTGTGTGTGTGTGTGTGTGTGTGTGTGTGTGTGTGTGTGTGTGTGTGTTTGCACATTTATTACTAGTCTTGTATAGGCTTTGTGTAGGGACTAGGGGTGTAAAGATTAACCGATACGTATCAGTATCCGTTTTTAACGTGTAAGATACGGCTACATCGATACGCGAAGCCCCGTATCTGAAAAAAACTGAAATGAACCGGTCGTTATATCGATTTACTTGTTATGAATCGGTGCACAACCTCATTTACGTTCCAAGCAGCGCGTTCATCCCACTTACGGTTTTGAAACTATACGTGGCACGGAATTGTGGGTAATGCAGTTCGTTTTTGGTTACATTCATTGCCCAAAGTTGTCAAATGACCTCATTACCCATACATCTATTGCAAGTTAACCATGTGACAACTTGCACTCGGTCGGCTTTTGTTTTTCGAAATCCAGCGCGAAATTAAGCACTTATGGCATTCCTAAACAGCAACGGTAGTCTGTAGAGTAGCCTTACCTTTGATGAAGGGATTTCCTTAATGTTAAATAATAATTTGGCCCTTGCTGCTAAAACGATGCATAAATTATTAGCCAATGATTTTGTTCATATTCACTCAAGACTTGTGGCATTTTAGGTTTCTGCATTAGGTCTACTGTTGGAACAAAATAAGCCCAGAGAGTTCATTAATTTGTAGGCCTATTTTATTCTTGTAGGGTAGGCAAGGCCTATATGAGAAAAGGCCAAGAGTGTCTTAAGCACTGTTTTATTTTATTTCTGTATTGTCTTACCTCAACAAGGCTACAGCTCCATGAAAACAATCAGATATAACTATAAAATCTGTAAAGTCTATAAAAATGTATTTTTATGTTGTATTTGGCTGCTGTGTTTGACTGAAATGTAGACTATTCTTTTTTCATTTCAATACAGTATATGAAACAAACCTCAGTTTAGATAATCATGTTCACACATTTTGTTGCCTAATTGACAACTATGAACATGATAATTGATAATATAAAATGAATGTGCACCTTGAGCAAATTATAAAAAATCTTTCAGAATGCTTTCCATTCTTGAACTGCATCAAATTGCATCAAATCGTACTGAATCGTTTTTTATAAACATGTATCTTTTCTTGTATCGAATCGTGCCCATGTATCTAGATGTGAATCGTATCGTCTTTTACATGAGAGATTCACACCCCTAGTAGGGACTCATGAGGAGCGTTTCATCTGTGTTCAGAGGACTGAGAGACTAGTCCAAGAGAAATCACTTGTTGCTGCAAACTGTACATCTAGGCGGGAGAAACACGATCTCTTCTGGTAGCTGATGACACAGGAACAGCTGTGCTCCAGCATTGGCTACTTCTTAAAGAAAATGCAATGAAATAAGGGACAATTAATAAAAGCGATATAAAACGATTAATGGAAACTTGCACTTAGCCAAATCATTGCGCATCTCTGTGTACCAGACTGAAGCACAGGGTCTATAAATTTGCTTTTACAAGACGGTACCGATGAGAGAACCAAAGGAAAACCATTGAAGTCACATGTCGGGTTCTCTATGCAGAACTCCTGAGGACATCTGTACCACTCCTCTCCACTCTCGCCCTCCTCATTCAAAGCGACGACCAGAGCGTGACCGAGGTCTCATGCAAATACGGCCATGGGCCCAGGCGACAGCGTGCCCGACCCGGACACAGCCACTGGTGCGTGTGACCTGAATGACAGCAAACAGACAGGCTGTGGGCTATTCAAGCCATCCTCTGTCCACTCTATTCAGCCCGTCCTCTATTCAGCCCGCCGGTCCCTCATGTTGTGGCGCCAGTGCCGCATCACGGCAACACACACTGCTCTGCGCTTGTGTGTGCGCGCTCTCTCTCACACACACTCACACACACACACACACGCACACACACACTAAACTATTACTGCTGAACTAATTGAACTCTGGTTACTGTTAAGTGGCAGTGTATATACTGAGACCAGGCATTAGAATTTGTTACAATAACTGACTGCGACTGAGGGTTATGTGCTATGGATAGTGCCTTAAAAAACTATGTACACTATTTAAGGCACTTTATCAGTGAATAATGCTGGACTGAATATGATGTCAATAGACCTATTGTCTCAATAAACCTAATTATGTCCCTGCATAATGCTAAGACACTGTTCTGGTTTGAAATATGACAGCAACTGATGAAGACCTTTGCGGCGTGAAGGCCAAAAGCTGACCTGGGAGTCGATCGGGGTGGAATTCCTTAGATGGCGGCTCAGCTTATGGCCTAGTCAGCAGCGCCGGCAGCCCCTAACCAGGGGTATTTCTGCCACAGCGTGAAACACTACACTCCCAGAATGGCAAGCATGTGCGGACATATTCTCAGGAAAGTGCAGAGAGAGAGAGAGAGAGAGAGAGAGCATGAGAGAGAGAGAGAGCATGAGAGTGAGAGAGAGCATGAGAGAGAGCATGAGAGAGAGAGAGAGAGCATGAGAGAGAGCATGAGAGAGAGAGAGATAGCATGAGAGAGAGAGAGAGCATGAGAGAGAGAGAGAGAGCATGAGAGAGAGAGAGAGAGCATGAGAGAGCATAAGAAAGCCTGTCCGTGACCCTGTCTCGTAAACAAACTTTTCCATTGTGACATGCTAACATACGATACCAGACATAAAAAAGGAAACTGTGTGTTCTGTTTCACTCACACCCAAAACACAGAACACACTCTCCTGGTGACACACACGCACGCGCACGCGCACACACACACACACACACACACACACACACACACACACAGCTACCCCTCATTCTCTGTATGAATTACACATGCTCACACACACAACCTGTAATTTGTTCAGAGATGCTCTCTTTTTTTCCACTGCCTGGGGTGCCATGTGTGTGGCTTACCCAGGCGTGAGAGAGAAAGAGAGAGAGAAGAGAAAGAGAGAAAGATAGAGAAGAGAAAGAAAGAGAGAGAAAAGAGAGAGAGAGTGTTTGAATTTCAATTAACTCCAACTCGCTTGGCAACTTTTCCATCACCTGAACTCCAGCTCCGGCACAGATCACAAACACACACTTACAGAAATCATACGGTGCCGTTACACAGTCCTCCCTGGTAGCCAAGTGTCCTTAAGGATTTACTGCCGAAATGAAAGCAATGCAGACTTCCCATAACTCATGAAACCCATGCCAGAGAGGCACGCACGCCATGCCCACGCTGCCAACTGCACTGCCTGCTAAATGGCCACTGGTCCTGCAGAGCAATGAGGGCTCTCAGACTTTATTTAGCTTCGTCAGGCTATTTTGCTTTGGCCAGTAACTAGAGAGCACTGGTGTGGGTATATTAAAGGAGCCTATTAAACTTCAAGTCCTGACATTTCTTGCAAGAGTGTTAATCTTAGTTTACGCAAAATGTGCAAGTAAATTAAACAATTAAAGAAAGAGTGCATAACTCTGGGACTGTGTTCATGGCTGTGTTCAAGCTTTTCCGAGCATGGCATCAACATAACTGCTCAATTCCATCCATTTCAATCACCAATCAATATGAGGAATCTTTTTTATTTTAAATCCAGCCCACCACTAAATGTAGACAGACTTTTTGGCTGTCCTGCAGAGACAGAAACAGCTGTTGACGCTGCAATAGACTAGCCCTGATGTGGGCCTGATCTGGCCCAGACAGGCCGGTTCTGTACTGGATGGAACTTGGAGATGTCCCAGAGCATGCCAGCTCTGCCCGGAGTGGGTCTTTGTGCCGACGGATTGGGCCTTGGCAGGACGTCACCAAGGCAACAATAGGCCAATCGGCGGCCTGGTGGGCTGCAGAGGAGAGCGCCCCTGTTCAGGTCAGTAGAGAGGGCCCAATGCCCCAGCGACCAACAGCAGCCATTAGGAACGGACCAAACACACTGCCTCTTCTACTCTGATGAGTGAGTGTGAGTGTGTGTGTGTGTGTGTGTGTGTGTGTGTGTGTGTGTGTGTGTGTGTGTGTGTGTGTGTGTAGTATGGTGAATAGCTAAATGCGTTGGCCAGTGGGCAAAAGAACAGTGGAAGTGTGAGCGAGTGGAGAAAGCAAGTTGTCGGGGAAGGGGGAAAAAATAGAAAGAATTGGTGTGGGAGGAGGTGAGGGGGGTTAAGGTTGCTGAAAGCGACGCATGCTGTCTTTTATTAGTCGAGCTGTCAGCTGAGCTGTGCTTCCCCCCCCCCCCCCCAGGCCCCTACCTCCCTCCCCTACCCCCCCCCCCCCCCTCTCTCCACCCACCCCCGACTCTCTCCACCCACCCCCGACTCTCTCCACCCACCCCCACTCTCTCCACCCACCCCTGCAGATTGTTCTCCATTATCTCTATTCTGGAGATGCGGTGGATGAAAGCGGCGGCCTCCCAGCAGCAGCGCTCTCTTCCTGGCGCGGCGCTCCGATGCGTCCTGACGGCTGCTCAATGGTACGTGAGGCGGCCCGAGAGCCGCTCCCCTTTCCCTTTCTCTCGCGCAAATCGAAAACAGATTGCTGCTCTCCAGGGAAGGGGATTATCGTACAAGAGAGTTGACATGGCATGGACAGTGCGGCCTGGTTTTTGCAAAAGGTGGGGGGTGAAAAGGGTTGGAGTGTGTGTGTGTGTGTGTGTGTGTGTGGAGAGAGAGAGAGAGAGTGTGTGTGTGAGGACAGAGAGTGGGGCCAGTGCACAATGGTGGCCTGCACCTCTGACCTCCAGCCAGTGGGCACAACAAGCCCTGTCCTCTGAGCTCTCTGCTGGGGTGCAGCTTAGGCCACTGCACATGAGAGAGAGAGGGAGAGAGAGAGGGAGAGGGGGAAGGGGGGGCTAACCTCCACTTCTCTCTCGTCATACTGCCGCTTTTCTCCTCTCCATGTCTTTCTCGCTCTCACTCTCCTTTCCGTCCATCCTCTCTTCTGTCCTCCACTCATCCCCTTCTCCTCTTCTCCTCCTTCCCTCTCTCTGCATCTCCTCTTCTCCTTCTTTTCCCTTTCTCTCTACATCCCCTATTCCCTCTATATCTCCACCTCTGCAACTTCTCAACACAATCTCTCCATCCTCTCCTCCCATCCAATCTTGTTCTCTCTCCACTCTTTTTCTTCATCTCTCTCTCCCTCCACATCTCCTCTCTCTGGTCTGCACTTCATACCCGTCCCATTGGTAACACACACACACACACACACACAGTCCCAGTAATCCCAGTCTCTCAGCCCTGTGTCTCTCCTCCTGAGTCTCTGCTGACTCTGCTGAGGAAGCAAATGCAGGGAGAGCGGCTGCTGGATGAAAGCGTGCTTTTCACAGGGGAGGCCAGCCTGAGGTTTGCCCGGGGGTGACCTCAGATGCACTGGTGTGTAAGTGTGTGTGTGTGTGTGTGTGTGTGTGTGTGTGTGTGTGTGTGTGTGTGTGTGTGTGTGTGTTAGGTGTGTGTGTGTGTGAGAGGGAGAGAGACAGAGTAAGTGAGTGAGTTTGAAAAGAAAAACACATGGGGGTGCTGTTGAGAGCTGAGGGCAAGCAGGCCTTGACAGGGAGGGGAAAAAAATGAAGTGTTGGTGGCAAGAGTGTTTCCCCTGTGGGACTGGGCGACTGGTGAGCACGCGAGCGCAGCGCGGGGCGGGCGGAGGTGGAGGTGGCACGGGGGGACTGCAGCCCTCCCAGCAGCACGGGCGACGGAGGCTCTTTGCACACAGAGTGTTCCATCGCTTGTAAAGAGCAATCAGGGGTTTCACACGTCGCTGGGGCCATGGAGCCAAAGGCTGGGCAGAGTGCGGCCCCTCTATTCCCTCATAAAATGAGAACACAATACACACACACACACACACACACACACACACACACACACACACAGAACGTCCATCCGACCACTCCCCGACATGGCAGTGACATAATGGCAAACGAGTCTTTCATCTTGTATACACACACACACACTTCCTCTCAGGAACACTGTTATTAAGAGTGATAAACAAGCTCACAGTGCAGTGTGGTGTTGCTTAGTCACTCTCACATACACACTCACAAACATGCATTCTTTCCTCCCACAAATCACACTGCGAAGACTTACCCATCATCCTCTCTTCCTCACATTCGAAAAGCATTCCACCTAAACAATTGCCAGACAGCACCCACCGCCACCCCCAATCAAGAGAAACCGTGGACTCATCAACAGATGGGGGCATTCCCCACTCTCCCTTCTCTTTTCCCAGGGCTTCTCTCTCCTCGGCAGAAAGAAACCTGGACACGGATGCATATGACCCCTTTCAGCCAGTGCCCAGGTAAATTAAACACTTTTGCAATTTCATTTCCCTTAAGACTGTGCTGAATTGTCACTTCACTTTGTAAAAAAAAAAAAAAAAAAAAACGTTTTAGATGTACTTTGTGGTAAAAGTAAAGGTGTTTGAGTTTAGATTTTGACCTCGTTGGCTGTCGGAGACACTCAAAGGCAGTGGCCAACAGCGATGTGTTTCACAGAGGAGCGGGCAAAGGAGATGTGGGTAGTTGGTGAAACAGCCGGAGGTAAGAGTGGGCAGCGAGCGTCACGGCCTCTCTGGTGTGTTTTTGATTTGGGGCGCACATCAGAGGGCGGCCGGCGAGGGTGAAATACTTTACACATGTCAGGAGTCGGTGGGAAAGCACAAAATCTATACAGGATATTAAATCACACTGCTAGGGATCTTCTAACAACCACCTTCTCTCCCTCTCTCTCAAACACACGCACACACACACAGTATCTCTCTCTCTCTCTCTCTACATCGCACACTCATACACACACACACACACTCACTCTCTCCCTCACACACACGCATTTGGGTGTGTGTGTGTGTGTGTGTGTCTGACACACACTTACAGAGGAGTGAAAATACATGCGTCCCCAGTCAGTCATCATTTTGGAAACGGACTGGGGAAATGTGTGGCTTTCACTGCCGTGTGAGCCCCTGAGCCAATACTTAAAAAACACTAGGACTCCAGTCTGCCTCTCTCTCTCTCTCACACACACACACACACACACACACACACACACACACACACACACACACACACACACACACAGTACCGGCAGCCATTCACACTGTGTTTTCCTCTCGCGTGAATAATTCTTTGACTTTATTATGACAAGATGCAGCGCAGGCAGTTTCTCCCCATCCATGCATCTCTTTCTCTCTTCCGAACTCTCTCCCTCTCTCTTTTCCATCCCTTGCTCTCTCTGTGTCGATCCCTCTCCCTCTCTCCCATTCTCCTTGTCTCACAATCCCCGTCTCTCTTTCTTGCCATCCATCACATTCTCTCTCTCTTTCTCTCATATTCTCTCTCTCTCCATCTATCTCTCACATTCTCTCTCTCTTTCCATCTATCTCTCATACTCTCTCATCATCTATCTCACACATTCCCAGTCTCCTCTACTCTCACTCACTTACATGTATTCGCTCCATTTCTCATGATCTCCGTCTCCTCTAAAATCCTCTTTCCCCATCTCCACCCCTCTCCCCTCTTCTCCTTCTCCCTGACAGAGCATCCAATCTCCAGTCAAAGCTGTGATGTAAAAACAGCTACTGGAACAATATTTGTTTTGGCAGACTTGCCCCCTGCCAGACTCTGAAATTATTTGCAACAGCTGAAGCTATTGTTTACACACAGAGATGCAAAAACTGTTTAGCTTCTAACTCCACAGGGCGGCTGGCACAACTTGCCAGGCTAGTTATTTCCTTTGGTTCTCTCTCTCTCCCCCCCCCCTTCCTCCAGCAGCGTGCCCCCATCTCCTCTTAAAACAGGGGACTCGCCGGGAGACCCAAACCAGTCTTGTGCATTCAAAACTAATTGTGCCTATTGCTGTCCATTCAAAAAGAACAGGGACAAGGAGGAACTAAAAGCTTGCAATTTAAGAAAACTAGGTCGGGATTGGGAAATACGCATGAGTTTGAAGTTACAGACCTGACAGTGCATTGAACCTAAACTCAGCCATACTACACACATTTGGCCATGAAATCACCACTGCAGGTAACTGCAGATTCAACTGAAAGAGTCATACAATTTAGTGCTCTCATAGGTCAGATTAGTCTTGCCATATCTGCAATTTGCACATAGGAATCATACTCTGTGCTATTCAGCCAAAGAAATCTGATTTTACAGTTCAGCAGTTGTACTTTCAGCCTAGTGACTGAAACGATTTAAACATTTTAAAGCTTACATGACAACCCAATAAAAGTCCCATATTCCTTAACACATATAAACACGTACGAGTCAATTTATCATAAGCAGCGCATTCATCACATGCATGTACGTAGCACTCATCACAGTACATTTGCGGCTGTGAGAAACGTTTCAACACAAGCGGATAGTGTGGACACAGCTTGATTAATATGTGTAAATATCACTGGAGCTGTGCACCAGCCTTACGGGCAACCCTGGCACAGCCTTGTTTCTTTGCCCCTGTGGGCACTCAATCTCCTTTGCAAACACCTTGTGGCAAACACACACACAGACACGCACACATATCCCCAGGTGATACATAAATAATATACATCAAGTTCCCCCCTCTCTGTTGGCAGGTCGCGCCTTTCTCACTTGCTCCGGCGTTGAGAACGAGTTGAGAGTCAGCCTTAAACTCTCTCGCCTTTCCCTTGCGAGAAGTATGCAGACTTTGACTGCTTAACTGGAAGTAGTTTCTTTTTTTTTTCTTATACAGCACATTCATTTTGTGTATAGACAGCCTTTGCCAAACAGGCAAAGCGGCTCAGTGCAGTGATTTATGCCGGCATCTACTTTCCAAATCGGAGAACATGTTTGGGAAAACCAGCTTAATTGCCCAAACATTTTGCCCATGCATCTCTGAACTAATCAACACGAGAATGGCAGATTCAGATGAGGTGCTAAAGGTTCTCTGTGATCAGTGAATGAGAATGGGAATGTAATTAAGAAGTGCTCCACGTTACACCTTCAACATTTTACATTGCAAATGACACACAGAACCATTTTCAATGAACAGAACTACTTCTGTGTGAAATTTGATGAGCTGTTCAATTAGTTCAATTAACTTAAAAAAAGTGGATGAAAACTTAATTTAGTTATATGAATTTTCAACAGCTTTAATCTAAAAACAAAAATGGTGACTGAAAATTAGATGATTGCAGCATAAAACTTCTAATATGAGTCTGTGCTCTAAATGATTCAAATGAAACTGTTGAGTAAAAATCTGACCTGAAACACAGATTTCTACTAGTAGAGAAAAAGAGTGAAAAGAAACAAGCTTGGAGCAAAAAGAGTTGAAAATGGAGAAAAACAGATCAAAGAAGCAGGGGGAAAAAGAAAAGAAAATGTACCATACCTGGTCACCGCGGGTGAAGTGTTGTGTTGGAACGAGAGAAGATTCCTCGCTGCTTGACTCTCTCCTCTGTGCTCCTCTTCTCATATAGGTAGAGCTTTTCAGCAAGAGGAGAGAGAGAGAGAGAGAGAGAGTAGAGTGTGTGAGAGAGAGCAAGAGAAAAGAGAGAGTAGGGGGGAAGGACCAGCTCTGCTCCTTGAAGACAACCTTCCTCCTCTAAATCCTTTTCTCCACTGGCGATGACACCCGCTCGGCCCCGCGACCATCTGTTGAAACACGTCCCCCGAGCTGTGAGCGCGGCGCAGCAGGGGCTGCAGGGGCAAGACCAACTCACTCCCTCCCCAGACCAATCACACGGGGGGACGGGGGGAGCCACTGGTGGCTCTTCTCCCCGCAAGGAGGCAGGGACAAGGACAGGAGGGAGGGAGGGAACGAGAGAGAGAGAGAACTACGAGACGCTAGACAAACCCAGGGCATCGTAACCTGACACTGAGAGAGAGAGAGAGAGAGAGAGAGAGAGAAAGAGGGGCAGTGAGAGAGGCAGAGAGAGGGGAGAGAGTGGTTGAAAGAAAGGGGAGAGAAAGGGTGGGAGGGAGTGTGTGTGTGTGTGTGTGTGTGTGTGTGTGTGTGTGTGTGTGCACAAGTAAGAGTGAGTGAGCAGGAGACAGTAAGTAAGACAGACAGAAAGGGAGAGAGAGAATTGTTTTGAGAGAGAGAGCAAGAGAGAGACAGACAGACAGAGAGAGACAGACAGAGAGAGAGAGAGCAAGATCAGAGTGAGGTGGAGTGAAGTGGAGTTGTGGGGACTGTGTCCACTGGCCAGCTAAACTGGTCCTCCACACACCCTGGAATCCCACAGAAACACAGGGATCTTCTCTTCTACACACACACCCTGCTGAAGAACCCTTCCCAATAGCCCTTTTCTTTCTAGCACTACCTCTCCTTCCCTCGCTCTCTTCTCCCTCTGACAGAAGAGAGAGCTTTTAGCGGAGTATGTGGTCAGTGGAATTAAAGTAATAAAGAGTGGCGTTGCCTCCGGAGCAGAGCGGAGCTGGAACTGGGGCTCCCGTTTGCACTAAACTGTTACATCTGCAGCCAGTCGTCACACCTCCCCGTCATAAATCTGAGAACTCCACCGGCAGCATTCCTGACGTCCAGAAACCTATCGCCTTAAGTTAAAAAGGGCTGAGGGAGAGCAAGGCAGAGGGGGGGGGGGAGAGAGAGAGAGAGAGAGGAGAGAGAGAAAGAGCAAGTGGAGGGAGAGATAGACAGAGGTGCATAAAAAGAGTGAGAGAAAAAGACAGTGTGTGTGTGTTTGAGGGAGAGAGAAAGACAGAAAGAAAGAAAGAAAGAGAGAGAGAGAGACCAAGTGGAGGGAGAGATAGACAGAGGGGCATAGAAAGTGTGATCGAGAAAAGGGAGTGAGGGAGAGAGAGAATGGAGGGAGGGAGAGATATAAAGAGGGACAAAGAAATAGTGATATAAAAAAGAATAAGGGATGGACAGAAACAGAGGCATAGAAACAGGAAAAGAAGAAAGCGAGAGATTTGTATGTGCTATTGTTAGTGTATGAAGAGCACCTCCGAGATATTCACATTGTCAGAGTAAATTCAGGACACATGGCTGTTGTTGATGACCTTGTTGAAATAATGCACTCGCATTATCCCAGAGCACCATCCCATTTCATAATCCCCTTTGGCTGAATCGTTTGTGCTTTTCCAGTTCGTGCAAACCTACTTTACAAAACAAAAAAACACACACAACTCATGCATACAAAAGCCCTAAAGACTTTGGCACGGTTGTTGACAGAGGGTCATTTTAATCAGGTGTCTCATTGTCATTCTTTTGTGAACTTGAGGCACTTGATTGAGACTTTGATGCACCACAACAGGACTTCAAAGCCTGCCTGTTGGCACAATATACATTAGTGGTGGAGTGGGCTGTGTGTGTGTGAGTGAGTAAGAGGGAGAGAGAGAGTGGGGAGGGGGGGGGGGGGGGTATGTAACACTAAGTTAATCAGCAGCAGGAAAAGGAAAACAAAGGCTATTAAGTGTGCCATTTGCATGACATGAATGCTGTTCACACCTTGACAGTGGGCATGTATTAGTTTCAGTCAGGGTCACAGCCCACCCCCCCCCCCCCTCCCTTGCAACACACACACACACCCTTTTCACAGATGTTGATGAAGCCTCACTTACCAAATCACCCTATTAAGTGTATTCCAGCATAAACAAACAAGACAGACATACTGACATCTGAAGTACACTCTCTCTCTCTCTCTCTCTCGCTCGCTCGCTCTCTCACACACACACGTGTCTCTATAATCTAATAATGATGGGCTAATGGATTTCATCCCTGCGCTAACAGACAGCATCTTTACATTTTAAGGCCATACAGGAATGAAGTTTGATGACTGCTCCAGTTCAAAGCAGCAGGGGATTCTGGGAGCTCTGACAGGAGCCACCAGATGGCAAAACATGACTTTACTACGGAGAGAGAGAGAGAGAGAGAGAGAGAGAGAGAGAGAGAGAGAGAGAGAGAGAGAGAGAGAGAGAGAGAGAGAGAGAGAGCGATGGTCCAAACATGTGCTATCGTTACTTTTCCAAACTTCACACACACACACACACACACACACACACACACACACACACACACACACACACACACACACACACACACACACACACACACACACACACACACACAACAGTTACCCGGGCAGGAGGTTTCTCGTTTTTTTCTGTCTCTAAAAAATGTTTTGCATCAGGTAAGCAAGTGGGTTATTTTTGCCCGAACTCTTTCTTCTGTGGAGGACAATGCCGTTTCTGCAGACAGCTTCTCCTCCAACCTTTCCCCAACCCCCCCCTTCTGGGGGAATAAGGGTCAATGCGTATGCAGGTAGGAAAGCTGTGGAGCACAACACAAGACAAGGTCTGCCCCAAACTCTTCCCCCATCTTCCTGTGAGAAAACTCAGTGCACTAACTAGCAGCGTCCGCTCCATCTGGTCTGCCACCCAGAGCAGGCTTTCCTGCGGGTGGGCAGGAGCGTCCAGCAGAGGTGCGCGGGGCTGGAAAGGGATACTTCCACCTTCACAGGCAGCTCCTGCTCACTTCCACCCCCACTTAATCTTCAGGATATTGAATTATATGAAACAAAAGGCCAGTTTAATTTGGGGACATGCAAAACTTCCCCTCTGTTTGGTTCAGATGAGGTCTGTGTGTGTCGGTGTGGTGTGTGTGTGTGTGTGTGTGTGTGTGTGTGTGTGTGTGGGGGGGGGGGGGGGGGGGGGGGTTAGGCTTAAGGGGAAAAACTGAAATTAGACTGAGTCAGTTCACAAAGAAGCTGAACGAACGCCGCCCCCCCCCCCCTCACACACACACACCTCTCTTCACTTCCAAACTTCAGACACACACACAGGGCAGTTTGCTTACCCACAGCTCAAAACCTCAAAACCATAGCTTCTGGTCTCACAGCACCGGTCCCCTTGGCTGAGAAAGTTCCCCGAGGGCTCACCGTCCACTCCTGGTCCTTATTGGATTAGGCTGAACGGTGAGAGAGCGGTTAGTTTAGTGGTGGATCGAATGAGCCTACACACACACACACTCATCCAGGACTTCTAAAAGTCCTTGCCTTTATGTTCGCTTCTGGCTACATCTTAACAGCAGCCATGGACAGCTATGCTGAATTTTGCACACACACACACACACACACACACACACACACACACACACACACAAAACAAAATGTCCCTTCCACCTTCTGATTATATTTTCTCCTTTTATCTTCTTGTTCAGACGTTTTCTCTCCCTCCCTCCTCCTCCTCTCTCTCTCTCTTCTGTGATCTTTTCAGGAGCGGCCAGTTTCCCACCGTCACCTTCCTCCTGAGCTCCTCATTCACA
Source organism: Alosa sapidissima (assembly GCF_018492685.1). NCBI lineage: Eukaryota > Metazoa > Chordata > Actinopteri > Clupeiformes > Clupeidae > Alosa > Alosa sapidissima. Next base: position 5,829,400 of record NC_055973.1, read on the forward strand.
TCAGCCGGCCTTTATACTTACCCGATGAGACCCAATTAGCAGTGGGACCGAGAGAGAGAGGGAGGGAGAGAGGGAGAGAGAAAAAGAGAGAGTGAATAAAAGATAGAGAGAATGAGACAGAGAGAGAGAGAGAGAGAGAGAGAGAGAGAAAGAGAGAGAGAGGAAGGAAGAAAACAAGAAAGATCAAAATAAAGAGCGATCAACAAAGAATATGGGAGAGCGAGAGAGAGATAAAGCGAGATAAAGAGAGAAGGGGGTGAACACATGAACTCATCCCTTTGCAGGGCTGTGGCGAAAGGCCCCGCAGGGGGTCACTACTGCCACACTGGGCCCAGTCCGAGACAGCCCAACAACACCCCCACAAGCCCCCTCTCTCTCAGCACTGGGTCTGTCTGAAGGGTTAACCCCATGCCAGCCCTCTCACCACTCTCCCTTCAAAACAAACCTACAGACACACACAGGTGCAGGGAGAGGGAGAGGGGTATCTCTTGAAATGCATTTGAATTACATTGAAATTTACGAGAAGGTACTACCCTTCAGTTAGCTATCTAACTAGCTAGCTAGTTATCCCTGGGTTGGTCTTCTGGGTAATACCTAAATAAGTTCAGGGGTTCAGTGCATGTCTGAAAAGTGTCTACAACCCCCCCCCCCCCCCATTCTACTTTAAACAGCTTGAGTTACTGTGTATTTTGGAGAGTGGGGGGTGAAGGGGGTCGTTGGGTTCGTTGGTCTCCGTGATCACGCTTGAGTAAGGTCCGGTGAGTGTGCTCATCGTTGTCATCACCCCTCTTTCCTTAGCAGCAAATCAATGCAGCCGCTCCTTCACACATCCTCCATGAGCCCCTAGAGCTAATGCTGCCCGGTGGCTTACAGCCCAGAGAGCCGCGGCACGGGGGATCAGAGCGCTGCATGTGTCAACAGCTCAACATCCGCCGAGGGAAATGACCCTCAGAACATGACCTGGGGGAGGGGGCATCATAGGGTTGGGGAGGCTTTTCAAGTTCGGGCTAGGTTTAGGCACAGCTGAGGAGGGTGGGGTGATGGTCATGCTCTATCCCACACACACTCACACACACACACACCCCTGCCTGTCACTGGGTGACAGCTGAACACACGAGGGGCGTGACGGAGATGTGGTGTCACACGGAAGGTGACCTTTGTAAAAGCACACAAGTGTAGCCACTGCTGTAAATAACTCATGAAAAAAACTATTTAAACCTAATAGAATGTAGATGGAGAATACTGTATACTATATTATACCTCTGCTTGGTTTAATTTCCTATTGTGATGCGCTCTTTAGAACAACAATTATTTTTTAGATAATTGTACACCTACAAAGTAGTTACAGTTTTTTGGCCATATTACACTTGTGTATTAATCTTGTCTGTAGAATTGACCCGCTTCAATTATTAAATTCTTATATTGTTATTAACCATTAAGCACGAGTACACAGAATAATAAAATCAAAGTTCAAACGTCTGTTCACTGGCTGATTTGTAAAACTGTATGTCATTTAACTCTGCACATATAAACTAAACAGTTTTAATACGTCACTTATAAATTGCCAATTAATCATGTTATGATGATTATAATAATTTCTAAACGGCAATTCATTACTTCCCTGATAGGATCCAGTAGCACAACTAAAACACCAATTATATTGTGCTTTGTCTCCTATTGTTTCCCTAATCAATCTTACATTTTCTGTGGCAGGGATCTACAAATGAACCCTTTAGATGAATGCAATTACCATTAAAAAGGGGAAATGCTTTGCTTGTGGGTTTTATTCTTCGTGTAACAGGTGGGTGTGGACATCAGTATCTTCGGGTTCTGTGATTTCCTTAGATCAGTGACTTTTTAAGTCTGTTAGCCAGCAATCAAGGCCACAATTCATCTCTGAGAGGCCAGTTGTCCTTTTAACTGTTTCACTAAAACGCGTAGATGAATCATGCCTCATTTCATATAAATGACTACCACACAAAGCAGTTCGAGAATTAAACGAGTATTTCACTGCAAGGGTCATCTGAAAGGCTTAGCTGGCTGCTTCTTTTGCTAAATGCAATATTTTCATTACTTGTCCTAACAGTGTGTTGTTAAAGATCGTTGGTAACTCTATACAGCCTTAATTGTGTGCATATGGGAGCATTTTAAAGATTCCTTTATGTCAGAAGTACTGTGTGTATTTGTCAAACTTTTTGTACAGAAAATAAAAAAAAAGTGTTCGTAACTGCATCCAGATTGGTAAACAATAGCAAAGGGAGATGATGGGAGTTAAGCTGAAACAACTGTCAAAAGAGTGTGTGTGTGTGTGTGCTGTTGCAACCCTGCCGGCTGACCTATCTGACAACCGCAATCAAGCAAAGCGGTGTGCAGTGTTCTTATTGACCAACACTTCAAACAATGTCTCTGGCCCACCCCCACCCCCACGCCCGTATCATGAGTGCAACAGAATACAGAAGTCATTTCCTTGGCATCTGCTGCATTCGCCCGTCTCCACACACTTTATCACGTCTGCCATCGGCCAGGCGCATATATGGCCATTCAATCAGCAGTGGGAGAGATCCAACCAGGGTGCAACCTCCTGACTGTGTGTGTGTGTGTGTGTAGGTCGGCTGGTAAGCTGGAAAGCCCAAACAGATTAATCTAACAGATAGCTGGGAACGCAGGAAACAGATACTGATAAATCAGCAAGAATGGCCTCAGCTGACTGCAAGAGCATAAGACGGATTTGAATGCATTTCTCTGCAGCTTTAAGAGTAGTCATGATTGATCCGCTGTGCAGATATTATAGAGGTGGATATAACGGATGGAGGAGTACAGATAGAAAAGGAAGAGAAAAAAAATGTTCCCTGGTGGGGACAACCCTAACGGGCCCTGATTGGTCAATCTTTGACCCTGATCAGCCTGGATTGGTCCCAGTGCCAGCTGTTCTCTAGTTGTGATGTCCAGCTCGGTGAATTATAGGCGGTCTGGCTGGCGGGGGCAGATCAGGGCCAAGGCTGGGCTGGGATCAGGTGCACGGCAACAGATGAAAGGCATTCCCCTGGAGGGTGGTGGCGGTGAGGAGGCTGTGTGTGTGTGTGTGTGTGTGTGTGTGCACGCGTGCATGTTTCTATGGGTCTGTACGAAACGGGAAAATATCCTGCCTTTTTAGATATCTAACCGGGGAGCAAGGCATCGAGGCATGTCCGAATTAAATATTTCTGTGAAATGCTGCCTTCTAAGATTCCTTCGTTTTGACTAATTTGGAAGGCAGCGTAGATGTATCCTTCATGCTGCCTTCAACGTCAAAAATTCTATTTAATTGTGAGCAACTATTGCTGCAGTCGAACGTTACATTATTCTTCTTTCTGGTATCCTGACAACAGCGTTCTGTGTTGCTATCTTGCTAGGCTGTCCGAAATGAAGTTCGTAGCCGTTACCTTGATGCCTGCTACGGCAAGTGAATCGGTAGAGAGCTGAAGGTAGCAAGGCAGCAGACAGCTGTCTTCCATTTCATACAGACCCTATATTTATGTGTTTGTCTCTGTGTGTGATAGAAAGACAGACAGAAATACAGTGTGCATGTGTGTGTATGTCTCTCTCTCTCTCTGTCTGTGTGTGTGGGTCTGACAGACTGACAGCAGGCTGCCCTGGGGCCCTGCTGGCCCTGATCTCAGCCTCTGAAGAGTATCCTCGCAAATGCAGAGTCATTCTCTACTGCACACACACACACACACACACACACACACACACACACACACACACACACACACACACACACACACAAACACACAGTTTTACATCTCACAAGGACAGGGTAAGAATGGGGCATGACGGCACACCAGAATTATTAGCATGTGACAGCAGCCCTGCATGCTAGAATAAAGAGATGCTATTGCTGTACTGGTCACAGATGGGAAACAGCTGTGTGTGTGTGTGTGTGTGTGTGTGTGTGTATAAAAGAGAAAGACAGAGAGAGAGAAAGGAGAAAGAAAGAAAGACAGACAGAAAGAAAGGACATTACACAGTAAGTGGGTGACATGCCAAGTTGATAAAGGTAGTTAGTAACTCAATGTTAGTTGCAAGGAGGGTAGAACTGATGACTGAGGAGGGACAGCAAGCAAGCTGGCAAGCATGGCATGAGGGAGGAAAAGAGGAAGAGAAAGAGAGAAAGAATGAAAGAATGAAAGAATGAATGAATGAGTGGTCGTGCTGGGTGTAGCTTCTCTTCCTCTGTTCTTTTGCACGTCACCCTTTGTTTGATATTCCTGATGAAACACTGGCGAAATATTCATAATGAAACATTTCAGTCACTCATATAAACGTTTATTTTTCCAATTAAACCAAACCCAGCCAATATGGATTTTAATAAAAGCAGAGGAGTGATGACGTGTGATCCACTTGCTTTCATTAAACTTGATTTGTTTGTTATTTGCACTTTTACAAGGAGATGTGTGCTCAGTTTCTCAAGTAGCTGACGTACTGCTCTGGGAGACAATGAAAAGGCAAGGAGACGCGATCTGCTCCACAAGGAGATCAGAGCCATAGCATGGCCTATTGCGGCCAACTGGAAAACAAATAAATATCCTGAGTGTAACATAATACTAACAAACAGGGGGCTTCAGACCGACCACGCTCCAAATGGAAAATCAAACAAAGTTCACACACAGGAGAGGAGCTCTTGGGATAATCGAAACAGACACGTTCGGAGTCTCAACCCAATCTCTGGCACGATTCAGAAGGTCTCAGACTTAAAAAAAAAAAAAAGAAGGGAGGGAAAGTGCAAGGGGGACTCGACACATGGGGAAAAAAAGAAAAGAAAAGCACAAAGATGACTCATACCCCCAGAGAGAAGAGGAGAAAAGAAAAACGGATGAAAACGTTTTTTTTTTCTCCCTGAAAGCATACTTCCGCCTCGTCTAGTCATCTTTGTCTGCAGTCATACATTTTTTAGAGCTGTCAGGCAGACGAGAGGTCTAATGGATTCAGTGCCAGTGGCCCACCTCCCTGCACCCCCCCGCTCCCTCTCTCATTGTAATGCCGTTCCTAGCCTTCCATCATCCCTCTCGCCTGCTCCGACCTCTGACCTCTGGCTGTACAGCAGTAGAAATGTGACTCATTCAGAAAGCACCAATGTGGGCAGCCCTGCACAACCCACTCCACATAACCGACTCCTGTCTCAACCACCCACTGGGGACTGAGAGGGGGCGTTGGCTGGGATGGTAGAGGTAAGGGGTGAAAGTAGGCTGGAAAAGTCCATCTCAATTTAAAACATGCTGCAAGCTACAGTATCAGGCTGCTGTCTATGAGCACATCTGACTCAGTGCAACAGTGTCTTCTTCATCAATCAATACCTGAACGACAAAACATATTAAGGCTATGTTCAGACTAGCCTTCAAGTTGCCTGCGTCTGTTTTACATTATAATCCAATGGAGTACACTGTGTAGTAGACTGGTCAATAGCACTTTTTAAATCGCTGCCACTGAAAAAACAATTTTGCAGATCAGAGCGTTTTTTATTTTGAAGTTGAAAAAAGTTAAACTTCTTAGGAAAAAAGCAGCCTACATCAACCGCTTTTATGACAGCTGAGCAATTACAAGCTGAATAAAGAGACGTTCGTAAGCCATAGCAACCAGCAGAAATGGAGACGACAGAAACTGGATATGTACCAAAATTTCTGGTCAGTGTGAGCCTATATTGACGCTTGAAAAACTAGCATGTTAGGGGGTCCGATGTTCCCCAGGTCCTACGTTCCCCGCTTGGTGTTAGGGTTAGGGTTTTAAAAAAGGGTCCTATGTTCCACGGTCCTATACAAAGCAGGGAACATAGGACCCGGAAAACATAGGTACGCTCCCCCAGCAGTTTTTCAAATAAAAAAAAGCGTCCTGACTAACTTTTCTTGTAAAAAAAAACCCAACAACAAAACAAACGCTGGTCTGAACGTATCCTAAGAAATACATCACACCCTTATGTTACCATCCATCCAGCCATATTGGTAGGCTATCTTCATTCACTGAAACAAAGTAACTTTATTTGGAATAACAAGAAGCCATGCAAAAAGAAAGATAGGCGAGTTAAGAAACGATACCTTTTAAGAAATTAGGGATTGCTACAAATCTTTCATGAGTTAACATATAGGCATTTAAATAATAATAATATTATTAAATAATGTCAATAATACCAACTCATGGACTTATTAGTTGTACTTTAGACTGGTATTGTACATGAATACAGTTTGTCCTCAAGAGTTATACAAATTAACTAATGTAGCCTATTCAATTGTGATAACAAATCTCACTCCAAGCTATATGAAGCAATGAAGCTTGTGGTAGTGGTAGTAGTAATTTAAAACTACTTTCACCCCTGGTAAGCATGCAGCATTGCAAATAGTCCTATGGAGGTGGTCACTATGTGAGCAATCACCTCTCGACAACAGAGAGAGAGAAAGAAAGATAGAAAGAAAGAAAGAAAGAAAGAAAGAAAGAGAGTGACAAGGAAAGAGAGAAAAAAACTCCAAAACACTGGCGTCACCTGGTAAAGATACACACAAACGCTTGCAACATTCTTCCCCATTTCCCCCCAAACATGGATTAATGGATGTGTAAATGAGAACAGCAGTAGGGAGCTTCCACTACTAACAGAGGTCAGAAATTCTCACTATTGGAAAAATGCAGGTTGTGTGTGTGCTGCGGGCATATCAGTGCGCCTATCCATCTGAGGAACATGACAGCTTAAACGTTGGCTAGGCCAGCTGGAAACGGCCTAGACACACACACTGTTTGCTCGGCGCACAGACGTAAACAGAGCCAGAGACGCAGTGGAAATAAGCAGTGTATTCCGTAAGCCCCACTGTCTTCCAGTAAGCCTGTCCCCATTGTCTTCAACTTTTGACCAAAACCGCTTTGCTGTATTTGGGGTTCGTATTTGTGCTCAGTGAAAACCAGTGGAACAGTAATGTTGACTTTCAAAACTTCCTTCTGGGGAAAACACACACACACACACACACACACACACACACACACACACACACACACACACACACCAAAAAGGGAGCACTGGTGTCAGCTTGGAAGAATAATTTGCTGTGTGCGGAAGTGGATCCCTAATCCTCTCAGGGCCGCGAGGTGAAAGCCCAGAACAAGAGGGGAGACGGGGGGAACCCTTCCGCCACGGGACCACATCCTAAACGGCCTGCTAGGATATAATCCCTAAAGGCATGCCTCCACGCAGCCTATTGAAAGCAAGAAAGAGGGAGAATCAGGATTTGTGACGGACTGATAATGCATCCCCATAATCCCTCACTCTTCCTTGATCCACTGACCCCCCATTCACATGGGCAATCAGACATCACCAGGGCAACCGTAGAACTGCTCCGCACACGATTCTACACTTGATCTACTCCGGTGTCGGCTCCTACCTAATCATCAATGTGGACAGGAAGGCCTGGACATAAATATGTCATCTAGATAAAGTCTGGATCAAGGCAGGTCATAAATATACATCATGACCATGGGGAATAATGCTTGCAGATAAACTAGTACGGTCACAGTTGGTGGAGTCAGGATGCTTCAAAAGAGAACCCTCTGCCGGCTCCACAGGTGGCTACATGCTCCAAGCTCATAATACGAGTCTGACAGGAGATACAAAGGTCCAGAAAACCCAGCAAAGCCTCAGTGCAAATCAACTGACAGCCAACTGTGCGTGTGTGTGTGTGTGTGTGTGTGTGTGTGCGTGCGTGCCTGTGGGGACAGGTGGAAAAGCCAGTGCTGACCGATCTTTTGCCAACGGAAATAAAGAGTAATTGCACACACCCATATGCACGCATTGCAAGCACCAACAGTTCGTATGTTCTCTCCCACTCTTGGGTCGATTCATATCAAATGTGCCAGCTCCAAGCTGACAGAGATTGGTGAGTGTTTATTGCTCACTGCAGCCTTTTAAGAGGCGAGTGTTTTTTGGGAGAGTGGGTTGGGGTGGGAGGCAGTGATTTATGATTGCCTGGGATTGCTTGTGTGTGTGTGTGTCTGTCTGTGTCTGTGTGTCTGTGTGTGTGTGGTTAGGTGGGGTGGGTGCCTGCACTGTGGTAGCGCTGGGCAAGGTGATTTGGGATTGGCACGTGGGGAGGAAGCTCTTTATTATGCTGGGTCTGCTGGTCTTCACCAGAGCCTGAGCATGGGACACATCTGCTCAGCAGCTACCTGGGATTGTTTGTGTGTGTGAATGTGTGGGTATGCAAATATGAAAGTATGTGTGTGTGCATGCATGTGTGCATTTGCACGCTTGTGTGTGTCTGAGTACGTGCAAGTATGTGTGCGTGCGTGTGTGCAGAGTGAGGTTGCAATTGGCAGGCAGTGCACCACTAAACAACAACTGCACAAGCAGTGTGGCTCCAGCCCCCGTAAGCTATTTATACTTTTATGACTGTTCTCCCCTTCAAGGCACCAGCAGCCTTTTGGGTGGAAATTGGCATGGCAGGAGACAAAACAGCACACACACACACACACACTTCCATACACAGATAACCACACAGACACAGGCACACTAAACACAAACTCACAAACAGAATGCCATATATTCAGTACTCCCTGCCACACTAACAAACACAGACACCCAGAAGCACACGCAATGTACATAGACACTCATCTGCAGAATTCTTTCACACACACACACAGAAACACAAACACAACAAACTTAGTCATCTCTGCAATGCACACGCGCGCACACTCTGACACACTCATTTAGCTCTCTGTCGAATTCTCCTAACACCTGGCTATTTATGAAGTCTGGAGTTGAAAGGGGACATTATGGCCGCTCCACAAAGAGGACTGTCTGCATTTTAGCCGCAGAGAAGCAATCCTCAATGAAGGCAGCTGCTGTGCTGAAAATGTCAATGCCTAAGTGACCAGTGTGTGTGTGTGTGTATGAGAGTGTACTTCTGTAGGGAGTCTGAAGTGTGTGTGTGTGTGTGTGTGTGTGTTTGTAATTGAGCTGCAGAAGGAAACCCTCTCTTATCATTCACCAGGCTTCACACACACACACACACACACACACACACACAGAGTGGGTGCCAGTTCAATCACTGCTGAAGCCATAAGAATGTCTTCACATGGTCAATATGACTTTGCATGATATTCCAGTAATGACAATATAATGGCTTGCAAGAAAGGCATGTTGGACAGGACTCATCACCACAGAGCAAACACCCGATGCCACAAAATCACAACAAGAAATATCAGAGCCCAGACAACATAATGGGCAACGCTGGCAACAGCCATCAAGCTGATTCAGCTTCATCAGATCTTCTCTTTTAGACTAACAACGGGAAGGCAAACAAGAGCACAAACAAACAAATAAACAAACAAACAAACAAACAAACATCACCGTGAGAAATTCCTGTCTAGAGCGGAGCCTGTGTATGGAGTCTGCAAATCTGCTCAGTTACCAAAGGTTACTAAGTTAGAGTTCAAACCGGTGGATTGTCACCGGGGAATTAACACTCACTGCAACAGGAGGGGAAGACCACAGGGGTTTAATGCCAGGGATGTTCACAGAGGAGGAAAACAGCCATCAGAGAAGAAACATGGAAAAGTTGAAAAGACGTGTGTCTGTGTCAGAGAAACTTGAGACAGTGTGTGTGTGATCGAGTGAGTGAGTGAGAAAGAGAATTTAAGAGAGTACACGGACAATTGAAGTAAACAAACAAATAAAAAAGCCAGGGCTACATAGTTCTGGTCGATGAGAGTCGACCCAAAGCCCAGCCACTCCTGTGGGTGCATCCTTGATCTGTGCTTGTGACACATTGGGTTTAATCTGGATTTGCATTTCCCTGCTTTGATCACTAGTGGGCAGAGCAGATGGGAATGTCATATCGCGCAGAAGTGAGACTAAATCGCTCATGTTCATCAGAATCAAATCAGCTCCAAAATGTTGTGGGTTTGTCCTTGGACCATGCTACACTTTTCAATCTTGCTTCATGGAAATTGGGCGAGTTGTTTCTGCGTAATCCTTAACACAGGCGGACAGACAGACAGACAAACTGCACCGAAAACATGATCTCCCGGTGGAGGTAACAGCAGCAGACCGATCCCTGCCCTAATCAATCATGCGTGTGTGTGTGTGTGTGGTTGTCAAAGGCAACTGGCTGAAATGACAGAACTGTGGCATATGTGGGTGTCATTGGGCACTCCCACAGCACACTTTTATCAAAGGAATGCAAATTGGGCCACGTCGGCAACCTTTGAGGAGGCAAAAGGGGTGGGTGGGGAGGGCTTCAGCCTTCTAACAGGTGCAAATTCCAGTGATTCTCCCCTCTTTGGGAAGTATTGTACCTGTATCAAACACACACACACACACACACACACACATACACACACACAGGAATGATGGCCAAAGCAGATTTTGGACAGGTATAACCTCTCTCTGTCTCAGAAATTTTCACATGAAAAGATTAAGAACTTGAGGTCAACCCCCACCTCATAATTCTCTAATCCAGCCTTTTAGTCTAATACAGGTCTCGCTGTGTGTACTAACACACACACACACACACATACACACACACACACCTTCAGTGCATGTTCACAAACAATGCTGCTTCAGGAACAATGAAAGGGGGAGGGGTATTTGATTGGCTACAGAGTTCAAATATCAACAAACTTTCAGCAGAATCGAGGACTACTCCTTTAAACTCCGTGTTGGACTCCTGGCCCCATGCAGGCCTACTTTTCCCTTCTCTAGGGCTGACCTGTGTGTGTGTGTGTGTGTGTGTGTGTGTGTGTGTGTGTGTGTGTGTGTGTGTGTGTGAAGTGTAAACTCCCAGGATCCTGAGAGAGGCACGGCACAGTGCTGCCGAGATGCCACCTAAGTGCTAATTAAGGGGCCATATAAACAAAGCGCCCGTAAACAAGGCAGACCAGGATATGACAGGGGAGCAGATGCCTCAGTGTGTGCGTGTGGGTACTGTATACATGCACACATTTCCGTGGGATGATGAGGGAAAAAGGAAGAAGTGATCGAGTACATGCATGAATGAATAAAAGGGGGAGAATGTGAGTATGTGGGTGTGTGTGTGTGTGTGTGTGTGTGTGGGAGTGTGTGTGTGTGCGTGCGTGCGTGCGTGTGTGTGTGTGTGTGTGTGGGAGTGTGTGTGTGAGTGTGTGTGTGGGAGTGGGAGTGAGTGTGGGAGTGTGTGTGTGTGTGTGTGTGTGTGTGGGAGGGAGTGTGTGTGGGAGTGGGAGTGTGATTGTGTGTCTGTGAGTATGAGTGTGAGTGCGTGTGTGTGTGTGTGGGAGTGTGCGTGCATGGGGGGAGTGTGAGTGTCACTGAGAGTGTGAGTGAGAGAGTGTGAGTGTGTGTGTTTGGAAATGTGTGTGTGTGTGTGTGTGTGTGTGTCTGTGTATGTGTATGTGTGTGGGAGCATGTGTGTATGTAAGTGGGAGTGTAAGTGAGTGTGTGTGTGTGTGTGCGTGCGTGTGTGCATGTGTGCGCGCGTGTGTGCATGTGTGCGCGTGTGTGTGTGCATGTGTGCATGTGCGTATGTGTGTGGGAGTATGTGTGTGAGAGAGAGCGAGCGAACGAGACAGAGCCTTTTACGCTCTTTCTACTTTGACCACAGAATAAAGAAGTTGTTAATCATGATGATTGTTTACCCGAGTCTTCTGCCACACCAGCAGTCCACACAAAACTGTGCAGCTTTTGAGTTGTTTGAACATGGGCAGAACGCTAACACTAGTCAGCATTCAAGTCTGTGAGCGTGTAGTGTAGTCTGATAACAAACATCCTCTAGTCAGCATTCAAGTCTGTGAGCGTGTAGTTTAGTCTGATAACAAACATCCTCTAGTCAGCATTCAAGTCTGTAAGTGTGTAGTTTAGTCTGATAACACACATCCTCCATGGGTAGCCTGCACATGAGCTCTCCTGCTTCAGATGGAACTTTAGCATCTCATCTGCCCTACCATGTGTAGTCTAGAATGACTTGTAGATCCTAAACTAACAAAACCACCTAATTTTCATTAATATATTTCTATTACAGTATTTTTTATATTTCTTACTGACCTTACTGTTTTTATTCTAAGACAGTTAAGTGAGTGTTTTGGTACTTTGAGAGTAATGATTAACCGGAGTCAAATTCCTTGTTTGTTTACGCCAGTGGTTTTTAAACTTTTTTTCTGGCAACCCCCCAAAAAAACATGGGCCAAGTCTCGCGACCCATTTCTCTCTAACTGGCGGAATTTGGTTTCGAAATGTTGCAAGATGGGCATTGGAAGCAGAGGCAGAAACTGTCTTCTCTCATAGGCAGGCTATGTCAACACCAAAGACATTAATGTCAATGGCAGCCTTTGACTAAAAACCTTTAGAAAAATGTCTTTAATCCAGACAAATAATTTTGCGACCTGTCCAATATTTTTAGCGACCACCAGTTTAAGAACCACTGGTTTAGGCAAACCTGACCAATAAAGCTGATTCTGATTCTTGATGTAGTAGCCCATCAGGTTCACATCACACTCCCAGCACAGCAAAATCAAACCCCATATTTATCATCTTGTTAAAAAAGTCTATTTATGACAATGTAGCATGAACCATTATAAAGTGATAACACACAATATCAGTGGTCCACATCATCAAACAGTACCATGCAAGCAAAATGTAGGTTTAACTATAATGTTTACAATTTAGAGCTTTAAATCATAACTCAATAAATCTCAAATCACTTTTGTTGCAGTTTGTGCTTGGTAAATGTTTTTTTGAGGCTTCCAAAAAGCCAAGAATGGTCCCAGGGATTTTAGAAATGTGTGAACCCTGGAGTTACAGAGTATATGTGTGTGTTTATACATGCATGATGTGAATATGAGCTTGTGTGTGTGTTTATACATGCATGATGTGAATATGAGCTTGGACATTTCAGTTTTGTTGTGTGTGTGTTTATACATGCATGATGTGAATATGAGCTTGGACATTTCAGTTTTGTTGTGTGTGTGTTTATACATGCATGATGTGAATATGAGCTTGGACATTTCAGTTTTGTTGTGTGTGTGTATGAGAGCACATGAAGAGTAACAGTATGGGATACTGTGCGAGAATGTGTCAGTGGGACTGACACAACTGGAAAATGTGTGTGTGTGTGTGTGTGTGTGTGTGTGTGTGTGTGTGTGTGTGTGTGTGTGTGTGTGTGTGTGTGTGTGTGTGTATCTAGGTGCTGTGTGTGTGTATGCATGTGCTGTGTGTGTATCCATGCGTTGTGTGTGTGTGTCTATCTATGTGCTGTGTGTTTGTGTCCATGCACAGTGTGTGTGTCCGTGCACTGTGTGTGTGTGTGTGTGTGTGTGTGTGTGTGTGTATCTATGTACTGTGTGTGTATGTTTGTTGTGTAATGTATATAAAAGAGGAAGGAGGTCCGGGCATGCTGTGCCCTCTCCCGTCCCACTGGTGGCCCGGTAACAGCCCACTGAAGTGTCAGACCTCCCATGAGGGGATTAGTCTTAAACAGGGATCACTTCAGCTTCAACCAGCCACACAGGGTCAACATTCACTGTACCTAACAGCCCTTTTGATAATCCAACAGTGCATGTGAGACACACACACACACACACACACACAGAAGCTGATTTCACTTCTCAGAACATGGCCATGACAGCCTTTACATTTACATCGTATACATGAGAAAGTTCAACTCCCTGAGATGGAAAAAGAACAAAACAATACTAACTCTCCAACAGCTCTTTCCTGCAATTCAGCGAAAAAAGATGCGTGCATGAACAGACACAGATCAATTCTCACGGCACAGGCCTCCCGTGGAAAAGCCATCTCATAAACACCGGGAGCTGCTCCAGCTCTGTGCAACAGACTGTCTTTCCAAGCAAAACCTCCAGAAATCCCTCCCGAGACTGGCGCTTCGCCTTGGGGCAACCTCACTGGGAACGCTGGTGTGCAAACACCATGCGAACAAAGGAGCTCCTAATAATCCAATTAAGGACATCATTTCCCCTAGTACACATTCCCTTAACAAAACAGCCACATTAAAAAAAACACACTAAATCAAAAGATTGTAGAGAGAAAGAAAGAGGAGGGATGGCTGTGAAGGCAGAGAGGAGAGGAGAAGAGGAGGAGGAGGAGGAGGAGAAATGGGGGGGGGGCAGCTTTCTGTGTTCTCTTCAGCCACGGTGCTGAATAAAATGCAAACAGTGCTTTGGAGGGCAGCTTTAGATCTTAGCAAACATAGTGGGGCCCCACAGTTGCACTGGGTGACCAGAGGGGCCACGCTGGAAGCAGGCCCGAGCGTCCGGCAGCTTGGATCTTTTGTAGTGCCTCGCTGACACACAGCCAGGCGTCTTTCTCAGGACATGCCTGCATAAGAATGAGGTGAGAAATAGAGAGAGAGGTGGAGAGACAGAGGGATGAGAGAGAAAGAAAGAGAGAAAGTGTCTACACTTGTCTCATCTCCCTCATGCTCTTCTCTGAAGTATCTGAATGATGTGTGTAGATATTTTCATGTGTGGGTAGGAGAGAGTTCAGAGTGAGTTGAGGAGTGTGTGTGTGTGTGTGTGTGTTCTAGAAAGGCAGACATTAAAACTACACTGAAGGTGACTGGTGCTGGTTTGGATACGTCAGATCTACAGCATATCTGGGTCTTCTTTATTAGTTTTTAAATAAATAGATTTATTATAAATAATAAATAGATACTTTATTCATCCAGGCAAAAACGTTGGGCCATCTTGATAAATGCCTCATGAGTCTGATGAGTAGGGGTGTGAATCTCTCATGTAAAAGACGATACGTTTCGCATCTAGATACATGGGCACGATTCGATAAAAGAAAAGATACATGTTTATAAAAAACGATTCAGTACGATTCGATGCGATTCGATGTAGTTCAAGAATGGAAAGCATTCTGAAAGATTTTTTATAATTTGCTCAAGGTGCACATTCATTTTATATTATCAATTATCATGGTCATGGTTGTCAATTAGGCAACAAAATGTGTGAACATGATTATCTAAACTGAGGTTTGTTTCATATACTGTATTGAAATGAAAAAAGAATAGTCTACATTTCAGTAAAGCACAGCAGCCAAATACAACATAAAAATACATTTTTATAAACTTTACAGATTTTATAGAGTTATATCTGATTGTTTTCATGGAGCTGTAGCCTTGTTGAGGTAAGACAATACCGAAATAAAATAAAACAGTGCTTAAGACACTCTTGGCCTTTTCTCATATAGGCCTCGCCTACCCTACAAGAATAAAATAGGCCTACAAATCAATGAACTCTCTGGGCTTATTTTGTTCCAACAGTAGACCTAATGCAGAAACCTAAAATGCCACAAGTCTGAGTGAATATGAACAAAATCATTGGCTAATAATTTATGCATCATTTTAGCAGCAAGGGCCAAATTATTATTTAACATTAAGGAAATCCCTTCATCAAAGGTAAGGCTACTCTACAGACTATCGTTGCTGTTTAGGAATGCTATAAGTGCTTAATTTCGCGCTGGATTTCGAAAAACAAAAGCCGACCGAGTGCAAGTTGTCACATGGTTAACTTGCAATAGATGTATGGGTAATGAGGTCATTTGACAACTTTGGGCAATGAATGTAACCAAAAACGAACTGCATTACCCACAATTCCGTGCCACGTATAGTTTCAAAACCGTAAGTGGGATGAACGCGCTGCTTGGAACGTAAATGAGCCTGAGCGAGCAGAAAAGGTTGTGCACCAATTCATGACAAGTAAATCGATATAACGACCGGTTCATTTCAGTTTTTTTCCGATACGGGGCTTCACGTATCGATGTAGCTGTATCTTACACGTTAAAAACGGATACCGATACGTATCGGTTAATCTTTACATCCCTACTGATGAGTCATGAGTACACTGTGAAAGTAAAAAAAAAAAAAAAAACTTGTTTTCATTGTATAGACACAAACAAAAAAAAAAACTCAATTCAAACTGTTATCAGGAAGTCTCATCCAAGGGAGAATGAAAGATTGGAATTATGTTCTGATATCGTTTCGTAAAGAGACATCTTAATCCCTGATGACTTTCCCTTGAGATCAAGCCGATCATCTTCCCTCACTTCCTCTCCCCTGCTCTCGGCCTCCATGTCCCCCACTAGTCCGTCTACGCTCCGTTGAGATCAGTCCGCTCAAATCCGCTGCCTAGCGGGGCCCGAGATCCCAACACTGATGGCAGCCTGAGACTCAGTGAGACTCAGAGCATGTTGAGACACACTGCCTGCAGGCCTGAGAGAGCCCTACCTGATCTCCATCCATGTCAGATCAGGGTCAGATTAGGGCTGAGCTCGCTCAGGAGTCTTCTGCGTGGGTGGGAGAAGAGAGATTCTCATCCATGCCAGATTTCGAACAGAGGCCTGTATTCACAAAGCATGTTACTTTAGCGCCAAGAATACTCCTAAATCACACCAAAAGGTGTTTAAACGAGGAGTTTTCTCTTAAAACCTTTTCATGAAGGTGCGACCAACTTAAAGGTAAAATGACAACTCTTAGGATAAGGTAAGGGCTCCGTTGCTAGGGTTGACATCAAATTGTATGCTGAGAGTATTGGAATCAGAATTTTTATGTTCACAAGTAGTTTATGTCCTGATGTTCTCATTTATGCTTCTTACCATTCCTTACATTTACAGTCAGAATTATGATTGGAGAGAAGAAATCTTTTTCTCTGTTGTGTTTTTCCACATATGAGATCACTGTTTGATTTCATTCTGTTCCTGTACTGTCCTGTGTATATCTTTGTGTGACTATGTGTTTAGAGATAAGGGGGAATATTATGGTTTTGCAATGTTTGGCTGTTCTGCATGGGTGCATCCCCTACGTCAGTATCTGCTCTGGATTACCAGGTTGGCACTAATCAGGGTCTAATTCCACCATGGGATGACCAACACCATCTCCTGTTAGCCTGGAAGCACACTTAAACCCTCACTATTTCCTTGTTTAGTTAGAGCAGCTGGATCTTTTTGCAAAGCCATGCGGTCTCTCCCTTGATGTGCGTCATTGTAAATGAAAGTCTTTTCCCGATTTTTGTTTTCCTACAATTGCCTGACTGGGTCTTCATTCATCTGTGGTATCAAAATGGCCATCAAGCCCTGATAAAAGACCAGAGTGCAGCCAGATCTGCATTGAGTGTGCTATAAGGCTAATGCCGAGATTACCCTGCCCAACAGTAATAGTACCAGCAGAAGCGGCAGATTTCCTACTGTTTGCTATGGTTCAGCAGTGGAACAGTTTGACACAGCCAACTGGGGGCAAATATTTTGGGGACAAATGGGTTGAAACTGAACAAAACGGTTCACATGAGAACTTAATAGCTTGTTGCTTTTACTGGTATTTGTTGAGCACCTGGCAAAGATTACATCCTTGGCCTTTCCTCCCATCTTCCCTAAAGGACTAGGAGATCTCGAGAGGCCATCCCCGCTCTCCCCCTCAAGACGTTCCTGTTCATTTCACTTCCCTCGACTGACCGAACATCCATCTGATAAGGCTGTCCAGGAGCCTACAACACCACTGCTTCCAGTCACAGGGCTCGTGGGACTCCCATCAAGCTTCTGCCTGGACCTCATTTCTTAGTGCTTTCTTTCCTGATGTGGTTACAGAAATGAGAAGGACAAGGGCATGCACAGAGAGAGGCAGAAAGAAGACCCAAGCACAACAAAATAAATCAACAGTTCAGACTGCATATTCAAACACATACTCGGCTAGCCGCAAAAATAATGCAACGGCCTACATCGAACAAATAAATTATGTCTTTTCCTCCCCTCGTTTCATTGCTAATGCGGTTCCATCAAACCAATGGACAGTAAATCTCCATGGACACCCACACGGAGTGGGAATGACGAACGTACCCGAGCGCGACCGCCCATGTCGAATCCCGAGAACCGGAATCTGACTGAGGTGGGGGTGGGTAAACGTGATCCGGAGCCCACGGAGACGCCTTCTTTCCCCCTGGGTAAAGCACCTGATTCCTTTCCTGTCTCTCATTTCCTGCTGACCCTCGGAGGCCATATGGCACAGCAATCCCCTCTAGATCCATAACTTATTGAGAGAAAATTAAAAGACTGTCAGATGAAAGAGTCAGGCCCTCACACATACAGTGTTACCCGTGGTACCCATCTACGTTTTGGGGACTGAGTGACATACACGCTTAATCATCATCGTCTGGTCAACATCTATGGTAGGAAAATGCTTATTTGTATCAGAAAATCTTGAATCTAAAACCTATTCAAATACTATCTGAATATGTCTAAATCTATCTGGTTGTGGTTTCAGTCATCTGTGCAAGCCAAAATATCATCCTCTGATCTGAAAAAGTATTTTATCGAATTCCAAACACTGAAATGTATTTGGTCTGGGATAAATCAAAATGTTATTTATGCAGAAAATCACTGGAAAGAGACATCTCAACCAGCAACCTAATATATACGATACAAAATACATCGTCAACATGAACTGCTTTGGAGTAAAATTTATATACATGCACACATCCCTGAATGAACTTTGAGAAGGTTCATGTGCAACTCTAAAAATACAAAAATATGGACTCGGTTTGCTGTAAGATTAATGTCCCAGGCTCTGAAAAGACATTGCTTAAAACCATACGCTCAAAAAGATAGATAAACCATTTTGAAGGGTTTATGAATATTTTGCCACATTATAAGCGCTGTGTGAAATCAAAGATCAGGGGTGACATAAAAGAACATGTCTGCATAAACTGGAATAGATGTTATAAGGAAAGGTAATGATTTTGTGAAGCTGCACAAAAATGTGCCAGTTGTGGAGCACCTTGGGATTTGTTGTAGCAAGAATGAGGACAAATGACTAGATAAGAGACTTGGCAGGTTAATTAATTACTGCATGCTTAAGCTATTGACAAAAAAGAAGCCATATTAGTTCAACATTCCTGTTTTTCAGAGACTTTCACCAGAGAACCCACAATGCTCCGCGCAGATTTGAAAACCTATATGACATGGAGCAATGCTCTGATACTTTCTGATGGCACCTTATGAACATATTTGTATCTGAATACTTTACCTCTACTTCTATTTCTGATGTTCATTGCCTGTCAAGACCATCTTGATTCAATTACAGCGACTGGCAGAAGTGACATCAAACACACCCACTCAGTTTTGGGCGAGGCTGCAGATTCTCAGCTTGTAAACACAACATCTTGAATGCTCTGGCTCTGTACTGATGTGCCAAATGCTTCCCAAATGCGCATGTAATCCCTCTTCGCTGTGTCGACCTCTGTGGACAAGCGTGGTCCGAAAACTACCCACCAACCCCCACTCACTGCTGCTGACCCATAACACCCACCAGACCAAACCAGCACAAGAGAGTGGCCCAGAATGGTCCTAGAGCCGGAGAGGACAGAGGAGAGAACTGAAGCCCTCTTCACTGTGATGGAGAAACAGAATGATGGTGGTGCTACCTATGTTATGACGTTCCAGACCATTTTGGGTATTGTTGGGTGTGTAAATAAAAGAGATTTTATAAAAAAGATCTTTCAAGAGTTTCATAGAACCCAATAGGGGCTTTTATAGGTACTTGCTAGAACACATGGGTATAACAAAAGGTTCACATTTTCTTCAAAGGGAAGTCTGAAAATTGTGTTCTGAGTGCATATTCTGGACATACAATTTACTTCTCTTTTCTCCAGCAAGTCATGTGACATAGATAGAAATGATAAAGTCTCCCTGCAGGAGATTCCAGGTATGCTTAACTAATCAAAAGGCAAGAGAAACCCAAAACATGTGGTGTGCCAGATCTTCCTGAGCAACACTTAAACATGATGCCCTGATGGAGTTGTGTCCTCTGACAGCAGGAGATGTGGAGAGCGTCCGCCCTGCGCTTCAAGCGGTACCAATTGGTCCTCCTACTGCTTATTGCTGTTCCCTCGCGCCATCAACAACATGGCACGTTCCAGACCCCTGCATCTACGGCTTACTAACCACCAGAGCAGAACTTCTGTGGAGAGGGAGAGTGATCTTCTCCTGAGAGCTTGGCCTCTGCATAACCGAGGCATCCAAAACCATTACTCAAGACTACTGAAGCTCATCCACACAGCCACAAGCTACAGTAGACTCCGAGCCAGCTGGACCAAACCTTGCCGCAATCTCAAAACGAATTGAATGTGCTTCACACACACAGAGACACATGGGGGCCGGTTGGCCGCCACGTCATGTCAAACCTTCGCTCCCCTGTCTCAAGGCGATGTTAATTTATGCCAGAGCATGAAACTCTCCAGCAAGGACACGCTCACACTGCAGTTGACTGACAAGGCCAATAGACTCAAAATCACTTACAGGCTCTCTGTTTGAGATGGAAGTGTGTGTGTGTGTTAGACAAACTTGCTCAGCTGTGTTTAAGCCAAGATTGAAGAGTCAATTGTCGAGGGCATGCAAAATTTAACGAGCGTCCATCTGGAGAGCAGCATAGAGATTATTAATAAAGCTATTTGTAAACAGCGTTGTTTGCACCTTCTTCATAAATGAAAAGCGAGAGAAAGGAAAGCAATTTCAACTGAAAGCAGTTTTACCTGAGTTAAAAGTCAGACCATAACCCTAACCCTTTGTCAATGAATACCATGGGCGGCCATAGGCAATAGAGCACTATTCACAACACAATGACCTTGCTGACTTCTCACATAGCTCAGGCTGTGGGCAGAGTCAGTGACCTTTGACCTGGGGGAGGGGGCACATAGAATAGGAAAGTTCTCTTCCTTGTTCACTTTTTAAAATAGATCCCATTAGACGCTGGGCCTACAGCATAACCACTTTTTGCTGACCAAGACTCTGAATATGAGGTTTCATTTCTTAGTTCAAGATGAAATTCAAAGTGTATGAAAACTGCACCAAAGAGGTTGCAAAATAAACTGCAATTTCTCACACTTAGCACCTTAGTGACAACCCTTCAACCCTGTTTGTTTTTTTGGAATGATGAGTTAAGTTAATGTGAGTGGCCACTGCTTGGTTTGGAATGAGCTTAACCTGATCTTCCAGGGATGAGACGCTTTCAACAGAGAGGAGACCTGCGCTGCAACCCCCTATCGCACCGCACTCTGATGTCATCTCTGCAGGGGCTGTCATTCAATGCGACCTCGGTGGAAAGACGGGAAGGCCAACTTTTGAACTCAGAAACCCAAGACATTGCAGGGCAGGTTCTAATAACCCTGCGATGCTCGCCATTCATAAAACAACCATGGAGCCAAACCTTCCCTCACTCTCTCCTTCCCTCTCTCTCCATGGTGATCTCTGGAGTTAATGGTCCCAGCCCCTGCAGATCCGTTTGTGTTTTTGTGTTTGCTCCCTCTACCATGACACCATGCGCTATATTAAAATGCATGAGGCTCTCTCCCCACACAGGCACTAGCTCAGGGCTGTGGCTCAGGCCCTGACCATCCTCGAAGACTGCAACTCCAGATAGGGACAAGGCAGACCTCCTCCGACTGCATGTCATTATTCATCACTGGGAAAGAGAAACAAGGGCCTCGGCCAGCGTTTGGGCAAGAGAGCGCTGCACTGTTGACCCAAGAGCGGGCATTAACAAGTATTAGTGACAGGATGGCTTACGGAAACATGACTCCCGGTTCATTTTGGCAAGGGTTCCTTGCTGGCAATGGCCAAGACAACGCCCCCCCCCTTCACCCCCATTATTCTCCCCATTCCACCCAGTCATTTCTCTATGCCCTCCTTTAGAACAGCCTGAAAGGAAAGACACAGAGAAGCTGGGGAGTTTCTTTGTCAAGGGGGATGATAGTGAGGGGCTCTGTGGAAAATAAAAACACCTCTTGCTCTTTATTTCGGACCCTGTCCCCCCTGAAAGTCATTCAGAGAGGTAGTCTGAGCAGAGGCCAGGCACAAATATCTGGGGAAGAGTCTCCTCACTCTGGTGCCAAGACAAATGAGGGACAAAGGGGCTTTTCAACAAACTAAGAATTTACACACACACACACACACACCCCTCTGAAACCTCCACCTCATCCCTTGGCTCCCAACCCCCACCTCACTTTGAGCGTGATGGTGCAGAGAAGCAAAGCCAAGAGGCCAGGGCAGCAGTTAAATACATCTGCAAACATCTTTAGCGTCGGAGATGTTCTGCCTGCTCAACGGCTTTAGAGACCTTCATCACACTTTGGAAACAGCACGTTACACTCTGACTGCAATCCAGAAGACCCATCTTAACAACAACACAAACCTCAATAGGATTTTCATGCTATCCTGTATTTATTCTGGAAATTAATTTGGATTTCTGATTTATTGCATTAAGGTCGATGTATATCTGAAACGTAAGCTTTGTACACAAGTCTCCTATTTAAAAATGATTTAAAGCATTGGGGAGCGCTTGGACCTCCTCGGTAGCAAAATCCACTAAGCAAACCCTACACATACCAGTCATTACTTGCAAGTTTGTTCTGGCCAGTCTTTGTCTACAGAGAGGTTATCAGATTGTAGGTTAACAGGCCTAGTTCTATGGGAAAATAACCTCAGGGACAATCCTAACAAGGCAGGTGTCTTGTTTAGAGGAGGAAAAATGACCAAGAGTTGGAGAACAGAAAAATAAACAGAAGAAGAGTTGAACAGAAATATATATTCTTGACCCGAATCGTTTTGTTCAAATATCAAATAAATCAAATATCCTGACGGAAATCTTTTGGTCGGACGTTTTTAAAGTTTAATGAACTGTTAAGAATAAAAGTCTGAAGAATGTCAGAGTCGCCCTAGCCCTTGCTCGTATTTCAAAATTAAATATTCATGTCCCACACACCATGTTCGTTGGTACACAGATGTGCTGTTGCTCAACATGTGCTCTTTGGGTAAACAGTTCCATAAATTCAGTGTGTTTGAGCTGGCATTTTAAAAACTTGTACCGCACTCACTCGATCACTGACACACACACACACACACACAAATGAGAGCCACTGAGCTGATCGACTATGCACCCCCACTCCACACAGAGTGAGCATGACTGCATAACAAGCCCCGAGGACCTGAATGGTTTCTCGTGCAGGGCCGGCCAGCGCAGAGAGCCCGCTCTGTGGTCCTTTCCCACATCAATCTCTCGTCCCGCGGCCCGCGGCCCGGAGGGGGCAGGGGTCCTGGAGAGAGGGAAGCTCAGGTTAAGAACACTGAGGAGCGACGGTGTCTCCACAGGAAGCCGTCCATAAATCAAAACCTTCCTCAGACCTGTCCGGCCAAGGCTCACTTGATGAGAACACATGTATATCGTCGCATCGGGAAAACTTATCATGGATATCCTCCAACACAGTTGTTTTTATACTAGTCCGGTTACCAGTGTGCCGGTGTGCTTCTGAAGTCATTTCATGTCATCAACACCAGCATGTTATCAGCACCGCAAATGGGCACATTTATTTGAGCCTCTTAGAGTTAAAATGCCCAATTTCAAGCCCATTAAAAAAGTTATGATTTGTGACTTCAAGGGGTTAGCCATCGAGTGATTTACAATATGCAAACAGTGCCGCCAGGGAAGACAAGGTTGACTTATTCCTGCTAAGGGCAGTGACTAACCTTCTATGGACACGGGGGCTAACATTTCGCCCTGGAATGTTTGCTCGAAGCCGCTGCAGGGGAGTTCCCAAATGGACCCGACACTCAGAGAGCTCTCTCAGGATAAGATAAGCAACCCATTCACCACTGTCTATCACAAAGCCCCACAGGATGCTGGTCCGTGTTGACCAGCCCTGTGCCTGTAAAGGAAACAGACTGGACTGGACTGGAGTTTATCGCTGATAAATTGGCAGCTACGTGCCCCTAGTTGGACAGAGGGATCTTTCGGCAGCCACTCCAAAAGAAATGAAAGCTGAGGTCTATACTTTCTTTTCTCTGTCCTGCCCCCCCCCCCCCCCCCCCTTTTCTTTTTCTCCGGTGAAAGAGGGAGTACATTCGCATTGTCAGACGAAGATGTATGGTGTCTGGGCTCTCCTTTTAGCCCCTGGGGGTATTCTAGCCAGTTGGGGCTTGAGCCTTAGCCATCCTGAACCATGTTGGTCTCTAATAGATGGTTGGGGGCAACTGTGTGTGTGTGGAGGGGAGGGGAGCTATCTCCTACAGAATCAACACGCCTCAGTGAAAACAATAGGAGCTGTCTGGGGCTGCTTTACGGCAGAGTGGGAAGACACAAGTACACAAAGCTGACAGGTTCTGAGAGGGGGCCTTATCTACCTCACCTTACAAGAGAGGGTGGAGAGGAAGGCCCGTTCAATTACTCAATTGACTCAATTCATTGAAAGGTACAGTTCGTCAGCCCCTCTTAAGTGAATTCAATTTGTTCCCAAAAAATGTTATTTATATGAAATCCACTAGAGGACAACACCATGTCACAAACGGCTGGTGTTTCTCATACGGCATGACATATTGCACAATTTCTGAGCAATTTCGGGATCTTCCAGAGACCCCTAATTACACACATGGAGGAGGCCACAAGAAGGCCTGTTAAGTTAATATGCCAGAGAAATAAAACATGATTCGGAACATTGATAACGCATGCCTTCTTTATGTCAAGGAAGCCATGGGTAATATGCAACAGTTGGGGGGGTGGTATAGCAAGCCTCTTGCTTTTGTGTGCCGCACAACCAGTGAGGTCTGAGGCGACGGCCACAGAGTTCTCATGGGGAGCTAAAATGTGCTATTGATTGTTTGTTTGTATCCCTAAGCTTAGGAGAGAGACCGCTCTCCCTGAGCCCACGCAGCAGTGCTCAAAATAAGAACCAGGCCTGGGGTAGCATTAGTTGTGGTGTAACAGTTTTCAGCAATTCACTCCAAAAAACCGGAGCCCTGTATTTCTTTCCTCCATTTTTTTTCTTCCTTTTTTTTTTAACCTCCAGGCACTGGAAAATGAAATGAAACTGTTATGGAAAAAACACCCCCCGCCCCTCCTTGCGTACCTACAGATGGGTGCTGAAGGCAGCTGTGAAAGTGGAAATGTGAACATGATATGGCATAGGTGTGGCAAAAAACAAAAGAGAACAAGGTTGTGTCTTTTTTGGTGGAGGATTGCAGCTCACTTAACTAAATTGACCATGTCTCATCCTTCAATAGGTGCTGTTTTCACAGGAGCGAATGGAACCACTTCCCCTTCCCTGGAATCCGAGGATAGGGAAAGACCTCTCCTCACACAGCATTCCAACCGGAGGTGTGGAGAACCAAGTCAGAAGCGGATCCAGACTGTGGACTGGATCCAGCCCCAACCTGGACTGGATTTGACCTTAATAAGGCCTGTAATGTTACCTGGCCAAAATCTGGGGCCTCATTTACAAAGAGTATAGATACTAAATTTTGCCTCAAGCTCTCACACTCTCGGTCTGATGGAATTTGATTTCAGATTTGTTTTATTTATGTGTGGAGTTATTTTGATTTATGCCCATTAAAATACTGTGATGCAAAAACCAACTTCCAGAGTGGTTGACCCCACTGCATTTATAGCCATTGCCACGCTCTGCCACT
Source organism: Alosa sapidissima (assembly GCF_018492685.1). NCBI lineage: Eukaryota > Metazoa > Chordata > Actinopteri > Clupeiformes > Clupeidae > Alosa > Alosa sapidissima. Next base: position 5,854,850 of record NC_055973.1, read on the forward strand.
CCAATTGTTTTGTTATGAATTCCAGATTCCAAAAGAATTTGTTTTCATGCCATTTAATCGGATAAGAGCACTTCCACCTTGCATTTACTGGAAATAACCTTTTGATGATTTTCTACTTAAATTCATTAGTAGATCCAAATCATAGGCTGGATCCGAAAATTAGGTCTAATTTTTATTCTTATTAACACGGAAAGATAGGCTGTTTGGCCTTTGCATTAGTCTGCACTCTCGAGTGGCTTTATAATTAGCATATTAAAATTAGTGGAACTATTCACGATTCCATCTAGATGTTAAAGCGGCAGTTAGCAAGATTTTTTGATCATATTTACTAAAACCAACACTATGCTCTGACAGAACAACATAAATCAGCCGGTTTTAGAAAAAAAAAAACCCACTTCTACCTACACCTAGAGCCTGTTATTTGTTTTGCAAAAATCCACAGCTCCCGGTTCTTCTGGTCCAATCAAAGCAGGGCTGTGTGAGATCTGACTGTCAATCACAGTCTGGTGCAGTCTGGTGCACACTGACGAGCACAAACTCGATGAGAGGGTGCTCAGTGGTAGTGGGGGAGGGGCATGAGAGTTGTAAACATTCAAAATGTTGGCTGAGTCCCCAAAATCTGTCAGACTTGCCAACTGCAGCTTTAAGTGATATTTTTTTTAAAGTTCACAAAAAAACCCATGCTTTTCCAACAACTGGCTTGAACGAATAAACTTCACCCGTTTTGTCAAATGATCGTGGTAGACCTATATGCTAACAAGTGGAAGTATAAACTAGAAACAAAATACCAGTCCATTTGACATACCTAAGCAACAAGGGGGCATCCATGCAGAAACTACTATCGACTGGCCAAGTTATAAGTTCACATTTAACCTAGCTAGTGGCTATATGAGACCGACGGGCGCCATACATACACCGTGTTCCAAACTATTATGCAAATTGGATTTAAGTGTCATAAACACGTTTTGTTTTTCAATTAAACTCATGGATGGTATTGTGTCTCAGGGATCTTTGGATCATTAAAATCAATCTCAGACACCTGTGATAATTAGTTTGCCAAAGGAAAATTACTTAAGAAGGATGTTCCACATTATTAAGCATGCCACAGGTTTCAAGCAATATGGGAAAGAAAAAGGATCTCTCTGCTGCTGAAAAGCGTGAAATTGTGCACTACCTTGGACAAGGTATGAAAACATTGGATATTTCCTGAAAACATATGCGTGATCATCGTACTGTGAAGAAATGTGTCGCTGATTCAGAACACAGGCAGGTTTGTGCAGACAAAGGCATAATAAAGAAGGTTTCTGCCAGACAAATTCATAGGATTAAGAGAGCGGCTGCTAAAATGCCATTGCAAACAGGTATTTGAAGCCGCTGGTGCCTCTGGAGTCCCGCGAACCTCAAGGTGTAGGATCCTCATGAAGTTTGCAAGTTTGCATAAACCTACTATTCGGCCACCCCTAAACAATGCTCACAAGCAAAAACAGTTGCAGTGGGCTCAGGAATACATGAGGACTAATTATGACCGCCGCGCAGCGAAGCGGCGGTCATATAGGTTTAGTCAGATTTTTTTTTTATTTTTTTATTTATTTATTTATTTTTTTCGCATGCCCAAATTTCCGTCAATGATTCCCGGGACACTGAAAGACCGGGGTACACGAAACTTGGTGGACATGTAACCCCACATGGATAGCATGGAACCATCGTTTTTCGTTTTGATCTGTAGCCCCCCCGCTGAATTGGACCCCCCGAAAGGAGGGTAGGGCAGACACAGTTTTCTGTGAATATCTCGAAAACCGTAGGGTTTAGGAGGACCATTTTTTTTTGTATGTTGATCTCAAGGGGCCATGTCAACCCATTCCATAACCACTCATTTCATGTATAGCGCCACCTAGATAAACACAAAAAAGTAAAAATGAGGTGGTGTAATTGAAGGTATCTGTGACCTAACATAGTCAAAACTGCACGAAATTGGAAGTGTAGGATCATTATGACACCCTCTGTATGCACGCCAAGTTTTGTGGAATTCCGTTCATGGGGGGCCACACAATAAATTAATTTATGTTACTATACACCAACTGGCCTGTAGGTGGCCAGAGACAGTTTTCTGTGAATATCTCGAGAACCGTAGGGCCTAGGAGGTCCACCTTTTTTATGTATGTTGGTCTTAAGGGGGCATGTCAACCCATCCCATTACCACTTATTTCATGTATAGCGCCACCTAGTTAAAAATTAAAAAGCAAAAAATTAGGTGTTTTCATCTCAATATCTCTGGCTGACAAGGTCAAAACTGCACGAAATTAAAAGTGTAGGATCATTATGACACCCTCTGAATGCATGCCAAGTTTTGTGTACTTTCGTTCATGGGGGGCCTTACAATAAAATAATTTATGTGTACATTTAGTGACGTACACCAACAAGGATTCCCGAGACACTGAAAGACCGGGGTACACAAAACTTGGTGGGCATGTACCCCCACATGGATAGCATGGAACCGTCATTTTTCGTTTTCATCTGCAGCCCCCCCGCTGGACTGGACCCCCCGAAAGGAGGGTAGGGCAGACACAGTTCTCTGTGAATCTTTTATGGTATGTTGGTCTCAAGGGCCCACATCAACCTGGCTCATAATCACTCATTTGTGATTTGCCCCCCCCCCCCCCCCCCGGTAAAAAATGAAAATCAGTAGGATTAAAAGAAAGCCAAAATAAATATTCATCATCATCATGGCCGCATTTTCAGTATTGGCGAGAAGTAGTCGTTTGTCCACTAGATGGCGCATCGTTGCAGTGAGACGTAATTTTGTTGGAAGTTAAAAGTGGGTTGGAAAAAACAATGGACGCTTCATACAAGGACTGTAATTTACCGCAGCGAACATCTAATAAGGATAGGACGATGTTCACATGAAGTGTAATTCCCATTTCTTCTTGAAGCCGAAATAAATCTCAGGATGTTTATCGGACATGCTTGGTTTTTACTGCAGGTACGTTAATCTTGTAATATCAGTAAGGACATAGGTAATGTTACCGTTAGCGTTGGTTGAGTGATGGAGGCATTTGATTGATTGCATTTGTAGAAAACTATAAATGCGGTTCTACCAAGCAAATGTATAGCAGCACTGTTTGTATCTTTCGACTGTCATTTATTGCACGTGCTACAAAATCATTCTGTGCAATGGAAGATTTACCAACGTTACACCGGTCTGATACAGTTTTGCCTATACATGCGTGAGACTGAGACGCCTGTTTATTTTGTTTTAAGTGCGTGCAGGGTGTGAGAGGGGAATCGATGTGCTTTGATTACAGCTTGGTAGTTGCAGTCTGTGAAATTAAAAAGCACGTGTGTGTGAAGTATCCAAACAATGACACCTTCATTTCATTATGGCTGCTTTAGCAAAACACCTTAAGCTACTGTGTAGTGGGTCCCATTTAGAAGTGGCTACTTCATTCGCGCTTTCCTTGACTCATGGAGCTGCGGGAATGTTATTACAACTTTTCGCCACGATATGACAGTTTAAGTCCGCTTGATACTGTAAGGCGTAAGCCATTGGTTTCCAAAGGAGATTTTATTTGTGTCGCCAGCATAACCTATTGACAATTTATGTTGTAAATAGGCCTACCTTATAATCCTACATGTAGCTTAGGGAAGCTAACAGCTTTCTATTAGGATCTAGTTTGTTAGTTACCGTTTTGTCATAACTCCCTGATGCATTTTTGCATTTAGAATAGCCAGAGCGTGTATATCTCAATCGGAAAATTAAACAATATCGGGTGCCTATGGACTAGGCTGGGTGAACCCAGATCATCTGCCCGCTATTTATTTTTTGATTTCTTAAAAGATTGAGCTTGGTCTGATGAAAGCCAGACTAGCCATGGACCTCAGTTAAACAATGCAAGGGAACATGAATCAGCCTATATTTGCACGAACAATAACGGACAAAAGCTCTTCAACTTTGGCCCGTTAAAATGTGTATGAACAGTCTAGCGACGCATTTCATCAAGGCCCATTTGGACATGTCAGTTATTTGCACCACTGGTTAGATGTAAAACAGCGTTTCGTTTCAGACTAGGCTACTGTTACTTAATTTGTGCATTAACAATAACGTTTCAGACTACTGTTACTTAATTTGTGCATTGACAATAAAGTATTACATGAACTAAAGATGACTAAAATCTTATGTAGAAGAAGAAACATTCACAAAAAATCCATCCATCCAAAAATGACCTTTGTTTTTGATAGCTGTTGAAAACGGCATGGAACTGACAGAGATGTTTTTGTTTATAAATACATAAAAAATAAATAAATAAATAACATTATTCTGATACCTTTTGCTTTTCCAAAATACAATGTAGCCTACAGGTGTAAGTGACCTTTCATCAATCCAGTTGCAATGGATGAACTGTGATGAACTGCCCTACTTGTGATTGTTTAGAGATTTTAAAGGTTTTATAACAATGCTACATCTTCTTTGGCTATTCTACAATCTATTCACCTTTTCAGCACCAGTAGGCTACTTTCTGTGCAGCCGCACACACACACTCAGGCATGCCAAACAAGCATACACAAAAGTTTCAAGAGTGGGGGATGGAGTAAAATATGGAGACAAATTGAAGTGTGATTTATTTTCGCGGAACGGATGTACAGGACTGAGCGGCGGTCATATTTTGTACCGCTATGCGGTACATCTAGTTTTCAAACAGTTTTGTTTACGGATGAGTGGCCGTGCAACCCTAGATGGTCCAGATGGATGGAAGAATGGATGGTTGGTGAATGGCCACCATGTCCCAACAAGGCTGAGACGTCAGCAAGGAGGTGGCGGAGTCATGTTTTGGGCCAGAATCATTGGGAGAGATCTGGTAGGCCCCTTTAGGGTCCCTGACGGTGTGAAAATGACCTCGGCAAAGTATATAGGGCTTTTCTCAATACAAAGTACGCTAAAGAACGGTCTCCCGTTCTTGAAAGTTCGAACTTGAAAAGTTAAGATCGTGAGTCCAGACTCTGGAGAACGCGAGGACACAGGACGCTCAAGTTGCAGTTTGAGACAGCAGCGTTTTTGCCAACGGCAGCTCGGGAGTCTAGTCATTTACCTATTGCTCTATTGGTCTACCCAGTATTTCTGACATTTACAATAAAATATATAATTCACCAGCTTGTCTAAGTTTGTTTCTCATTGATTTTTTTTTAAATTAAATATTAATAAGAATATATTCACTTGCCGATGGCGGGAACAACGCTTGAAGTTCGCAGTTTAAGTGACAGTTATGATTAACGTTAGTTGTGAAGCCTGTAGCCTACCATTTATAGCCTAAACATGGATCGGATTGTAGCAGCAATTATGATAGGTAGGCCTATTATGCATCAATGCTGCCATTTCTCTTATGTGAGTGTCACGGCTGAGCTGACGTAACGCATTGTGGAATCTTCAATCCACCAAGTCACCACCCGATGCATCCTTGCTAAAACCAACGATTCCAGAACACTTCCGGGAATGTTATGCGTTCTTGAATAAATGCAAACTTGTGAATTGGAACAGTACTTCGGCGGTGATTGATGACGTTTCAGAATGATTTTCAAGTTCATGAGAACACAAGTATAGAAAAGAACGCATATTGAGAAAAGCCCATAGAGTTTCTGTCTGACCACATTCTTCTGTGGTACAAAAAGAAGAACCGTGCCTTCCGTAGCAAAATCATCTTTATGCATGACAATGCACCATCTCATGCTGCAAAGAATACCTCTAGGTCATTAGCTGCTATGGGCATAAAAGGAGAGAAACTCATGGTGTGGCCCCCATCTTCCCCTGACCTCAACCCTATTGAGAACCTTTGGAGCATCATCAAGCAAAATATCTGTTAGGGTGGGAGGCAGTTCACTTCCAAGCAGCAGCTCTGGGAGGCTATTCTGACATTCTGGCAGCTCTGGGAGGCTATTCTGCAAAGACATTAAAGCAGAAACTCTCCAAGAACTCACAAGCTCAATTGATGCAAGAATTGTGAAGGTGATATCAATGAAGGGGTGCTATGTTAACATGTAACTTGGCCTGTTAAGATGTTTTTGATTGAAATAACTTTTGATTTAATTTATATCACCTAATGCTGCAAATTCAACAAATGACCATTTTTAGTTCTTTACAACCTATTAAATGTCTCTGTTGTGCATAATAATTTGGAACAGCGCATTTTGATTTTTTTATTTTGAAAAAAATATCATTAGAAGGTTTGTCCGATAAAATTTGAATTATACTCTAATGGTTGATGACTTGAAAATTATACTGACCGTCATTTGCATCAACTATTTAGGAAAATCTGAGAAAAATGTAATTTGCATAATAATTTGGAACGCAGTGTATGGGGAAGGACAGTGGAATAACAGCAGTCAAGTAAGTCAAATGTTTGCTGGGTCAGAATTTATTCAGCAAAGTTGTTTCCATCTGTAATTTTGAGCATTAACATTTTTTTCGCAAAAGGCAAAAAACAACTCAAGCGAGCGTATACATTTTTTGTATATCAGAGAACGTTTTTTTACATCTTGCCATTTAAAGCGATAATTCAAACTGTAAATAAAAATAGGTTGGTGGAGACATGGCTACTAAGGGAGGAGTATAGTGTTTGTGCACTTAATTTCATGTCAGTTGGGATGTACACAGAAAAGCTACATGAAAACCAGTTATATACATCTGATTTTGTGTGTGTGTGTGTGTACGCAGCTTTCCAGGTTCATATGTGCATGTTTCAGAACGTTTTAGAACATATTCTATGTCCATATTCTATGTCCATTAGTCCCCTGGTCTTGATCTGCTTTGCCTCTGGCCCTGAACCAGACCTTTATCTGCTGAAGCTCAAATCCCAAAGCTAGCCTGGCTGTAACCCAGGTCTGGCCTGGTTCCACTAGCTATGCAGAGAGGTTTGGTGGATGGCCCCGCTTTCTCCCATCAGTATATTCTCAAGTAGATCTGAATTAGGTCCTGCATGGACTTAGCCCATCCACGCCAGATGTGCTCTAGTCCAGACTAGTGTCCCTATCCTTCCACATGACACTGCTTCCATTGAAACCAATGTCAAGTACTTGTGTGTTGATGACATGCAACATTTTAGCTTTTTAAACTTTTTAATCTTACCTTCTTTGTGTTCTGCAGGTTCTTTTTAAGATGTGCTTCCCAACACTGCGGTCAGATGGAGTGCTATTAAGGAATCTGCATGGCAAAATTGTCAACATTTTTGTGAGAACACATCACATATATAATTACAACAAGAAAGTTGTTTCAAAAACAACAACAGAAAAAAAATGTTAACAACATTTCCTCCACATCACAACATTGACATCACAACAGGTTCTTTGCAATAGTCAAGCTCACCTTTAAAACACTGCAGTATGGTTTGAGTAAAGCAATTTAGTTATGGCATCAAAGCACTTCCCTTTTGATTTCACCCCAGCTCCTGTGATCTGTCAACCAGAAAAATAACCAGAGGCGACTTCAAAGGCCTGTCCACAGTGCCACGGCCCTGTCTGTAAGCCACCATCGTGTACCTCTTGCCAGAAGGTGAAAGGATCTTTTATATGAAAATTGGCTTCATTAAAATAATTGAAATCATTTGATGAATGGAAAATATGTTGATGAGCACTGGTGTCTTCACCCTTCTATATTTCGAAGCAGTATTTTAATACAAGTTTATGAACTGGACTTATGACTCACACCAGCTACATAAATAAATTCAGAGCGCAGAGAGAGAGAGAGAGAGAGAGAGAGAGAGAGAGAGAGAGAGAGAGAGAGAGAGAGAGAGAGAGAGACACCTGCCGTCTAGACGGTTTCTCACCCCATCGCAAAGGGCAGGAAACAGTGGGACTGTTATGAGGCACACACATAGTGTGTGTGGTCTTTTAAATGGATTTCTTCTCTAACCCATAAATTAGAGAGGGCATGAACTAATTTTCTGTGATGTGTCCATCATACAAGAGCACAAAGAGACAAAATAGTAATTATCTCAATTCATCCCAGCTATTGTGCTCTTCATGAGAAGTCGTTGGCGTAGAGTCGTAGACCAAGGGAATCCAAAGCATCCCAGCTATTGTACATAACTCAAGAGCTCTTCCATTTCAATGACTTTGACGTAATTCTGACAGATGGCCTGGGTATGATGTTCTGTACTCGTACTTTATGTATATTCCTAATGCATGATGAATGGCTCCACCTCTTGTTCCAAGACAGACAAAATGAGGGGAACCCAGCTTAGAACTTCAGCTGAGAAGAAGACGGATCAAAGACAGGAGACTCGTGTTCAGCATCCCCCCCTTTAAGGTTGTGGCAGGTTGTATTTTTTCTTGGTTTGGAATGCAAAATTGTGGGTCAGTAACCAATTTGAAGGGTTTGGTTTTTCACTGGAACGAGTGGTTGAAAACAACATTTCTTGGAGAGAGAGAGAGACATTGGAGAAGTAAGAAAATTAGTGGAATTCTCACAAAGGACGGATGTAAAAGTCCGACTCGTCAGCTGTGGGCTCTGGATGGCTGGAGGTTTACTGGGGGGGGTTGTGTTCAGAGGGCCAGCAGGGTGAAACCGAATCCCACCCCGGCGTCCTCTTATCTGGCCGACAATCAAAACCCACGAGGACTCTGTGTCATTTTCATCCTCTGGTACTGATGAGCTACGCGGCTTTCAGCGTGGTCAGACTCTGTCCTAAAAAAGCCAGACACTTGGTGGCGAGAGTGTGATGTGCCGTCTCTGGCACAGAAGTCATCCAGAGAGAGATGGGGTGTTAGCCAAAGGACAACGTAACACAGTATTAAATGGGGCTAATATGTACTGAGCGAGACGACCTGTACATTGAATCCCAGCTGTGTTCGACTTCGAGCTCAACCCAAGATTTCAGGCTGCAGATATATATATATCAAAGCATTTGCATATGTGTGGCTCTGAAACTCTGAAAATGAAAATTAAATTTTGTTGACGCCTTCTCCAAATCCCATCCACAAAGGCTTTTGCGCAGAAACACACACACAAAAAATAATTTATCAAGATAAATAAATATGAATTTTTAAGGTTCTCCAAAAAGCTCATGTTACCTGCCTGGGCTGCATCTGACCTGAGGATGCCTTGCTAATGAAGGCACCACCTGGTCCATGCAACCTGAGTTGGGCCCTTCAGAAAGAAATAGAGCACCAGACGGACCTGCACTTTCTCTTGTCTTCCACAAAAATCACACCACTCCACGGCCAAGATTAGCCAACATCAAGAGCCAGAAGTCAGCCATATTGCCCTAAAAATGCACAACACACATGCATACACACACACAAATCACATCACTCAGAGCAGGCCAGAGTCATGGCAAGGAGTTGATCCAAACACACACACACACACAAAACTGGTGGTCAGAAAGGAAACTTGATCCAACAAGCTTAAGGTGGAGTACAAAATGCAGTTCTTCATGACTCTTGTGAAGTCATTGTGGTTTTCAATAAATCAGCTTCTCCTATGACACACTTGCCTAATACGAAGGAAAGGGTATTACTTTTGTTTGATGTCAAATAATCTTAATTGACTCCCTCATTTTGGTAAATTGGATTCAGATTGAACTGCCAAGCATCATGCATTCTGTAGTGCAGCACATAATTAACTAATAGAATGGTTCTTGGTATAAATATAATAAATGGGAGCAAATATCCCTTTACTATGCTTAAATGAGAATGATGGGAAAGTCACCTCAAGCATTATGGTGATGCAATTTCCCCCCGTCTGTACTCACCTATTCTGAGACAAAAGTGGTACAAATGTGTTTTAAAAAATAAATCATACTAAGGACATCTAATTAAACCCTCATGCTAGCTTCGTAAGTGATCTACCAAACTTTCTATTTTTAGGATTGCTGCGGTTTTAAACAGACAGGGAGGCTGAAAGTGCAAGAATGCAGACACATTGTTAGCAAGCAATACAGAATATGTTTTGAAGCTGATCATTTGTCCCTTCAAAATAATATATTAAAAAAGAAACTGCTTCAGAGCTGTAGCTCAATGATACCCAGTGGACCTATTATTTCTGAACGGCACGCAGATCTCGGCACTTTGAGGACAGTTCTGGCAATATGTTCTTGCGGTCATGGCGGAATTGTCAGTTTTGGAATTTTAAAAGTAAAACCAGTGTCCAAATGCCACATCTGCCCCAGCGCTAAACCTAACAGGAACCATGAATAAAAGTGCGGAGGACTTGAAACACAAGTACGCTACACTGATCCAGAGATTAAAAGGAATTTGCTTTCAAATTCAATTCGGTTCACCTAAGACACACACTTCCATGAGCAGGAAGGAATACAAAAACGTTCTGAATAACAATGAATGGCACTGTGTGATTGACATTGCACAGCCTAGATGAAGAAAAAGCAGAAACCTCTTTTCCATGGCTGCTTATTTCACCAAGTCTTTGATCATCAAGATTGACTTTGTCTGCTTGATTCCATGCCAAAGCAAAATAAATGGCATTCAGATCAAACTGAATAAAAGCAAATGCCGTGCCATATCTGTGAGTAGACTTAAGACTATTTGGACAGTTCCTGATCTGTAGTTGTCAAACCGATACATATATTCATGTCGGGCTACTGCACAACATCTCAATCTCCAAATGTTGTTGCAGGGGAATATTTTGGCTTTGAACATAGATCTGTGCACTTCCAGAGAACTGGGAAGGGAATCTACACTGTGGTGCCCAGGCTCTTAATGCTACATGTGTTTTATACTCAAAGGGACCCACAGAGACTTTTTTTGTGGTGGCACTCCTAATCAGTATGATGTTCCTCCAGTAACTACTCGCCTGCGGGGTCATGGCACGTCTGGTTTTCATATTGAATGCTAACACAACGTTCTCATGCCATCCTACAGGGCCTTCCCTTCCTTGCTACGCTACCAAAACATACGGTCATCATGTCTTAGAAGTCAAAGGGTTTCCCTTTTCAAGACATATAAAATCATAATGGAGCAAATTTTAAAATAACATTTTAAAAAATGCTAATGCTTTGAGACACAAAGAATAACAGAAACCTGTCAAATGCCAAAACAGCTGGCAAAATGGCAGCCTCTATGGACAGCATATTCTTTAATGTGTTACAGTGTGCACTGCAGTGTCTTTGATTCCCTTTAACAGAGGAAAAGCCACACAGGCCCAGTGGCCCTTTGGAACACTTATCTCCGGTATGGCCATGTTGCAGTACAACCATACGTTCCCATAAGTAATAGCAGACAATCTGTAACCGTAATTTCAACTTCTCAGGGTTGGAATTAAAACTCATTTCAGATGTCCCCCTGGGAGTGGAGTAGTCTCCCAAACTCCAACCCCCACCTCAACACCCACCGTTCCTCCCCTCCACTCCACCGGCCTCCACTGCATTTCATTGTCATGTCTCCCTGCAGGGGAGGAGGGGGGGCATTGTCGGAGCCTTTTGCCCATCCTCCCTACGTCCCCATAAGGCAGACAAATGGCCATAATAGCTCAGGATTTATACCCAATTTGTCTGGAGGCAGTCAGAAGCCATGGGATTCGTATTACATGAAAGTCATTCATGTAGCACAGTGACAAATTCGAGACATTGGTTTTCGACTCCGAAAGACCAGGCAACTTTATCTGGAGTAAGGAGGGAAAAAAGAAAGGGGGGGGGGGGGGGGAAATCATAAAACATCGGCATCTGTGCTGGCATAAGCCATTTATAAACTTCCCAGATCATTAATCAAACTTTATCAAATCATAGACACACAAAGATAGCATCTGAGCCACGAAATTAGGGGCGGAACAAAGGGTCGCACTGTTGAACATATGACATCATCATATGATAGCAATTATCCCTCAATATGTGATGTGGTGAGAACAAATTTTCTGTATTATGGGAACGTGTCCCCGATTAAAAATGTTAGATCATTGTAAATACTCCTTTAGATATTTACAGAGCTAACCAAACTCACAATGTGCTTAGATAACAATAAATCATTTTAACAGGACCCAATTATACATCCTTAAATAATTACTTCAAAGTGGGCAAAAAGCCAGAGGTTTCTACCAGCTCAGGCTCATTCTTGCTTATGGTTTCATTCTGAAATGGCTTTTCACATTAAGTAGGTTCAGTCCTGACACAGGACATTTCATTCAGTTCAACAGTCCAATAGTCAATAAAGCCTGAAAATACTCTGTACCAGTCACACTAAGGAGAAGTTCAGGAAGTACTTCATTGATATATGTTGCTGGAAAAGCTGTACATTTCCTGATAGTTCCTCTATAGTTCTATGCACTCAAGACAATGGCCAGAAAGGGATTCACAAAAACTTCTTTCATCAGACGGTACAAAAAGAACACCATTTAGGAGGTTCTACTGGAGAAGATTAGGAACCAACATGCTGCATCAGACAGACTCACACACACAACTATATCTGACCTAAAGGTGTCATCACTCACACAGGCAGCCTGAGTGCTTCCACAAACCCTTTAGGGTCATTCCACGTCAATTCAACCAGGGCCCACGCACTTAGGTCTCAAAAAAATCTGAAAAAATTACCAGGTGTACCTATGTTACCCAGCAGACACACTGTAAAATTACTTTTATATAAGATTAATACTTTCCAAGATACAGCCAGTTTTATGGGGGGAGGGGGTGTCGATTTTGTTCAGCCTCTTTTTTTTGTCAAAGTTCACAAGCCCATAGTGCAAGAAGCAGACCTCCCAAGTCTGAAAAAAATCTTTCTTTTTTATTTTCCACCCTGAACATGGGCAAAATGCACAATTGAGATCAATATGTTTTGCATAGAGTTACCATAGGTTACTCTATACAACCACAGGTAGCACTGTGGTAACTCTATAAAACATATTGATGATCTCAATGGTGCATTTTGCCCATGTTCAGGGTGGAAAATAAAAAAGAAAGATTAGCATAAGACAAGTCAAATTAGTGTTTTAAAAAAGAAGGGATCATGGAGAATAAAGAAAAAATATTTGAAAAAAAAAATTATATTTCCACAAGGTGTTTGGGTGCTCTGAAAATGAGAACCAAAATGATTTTTTCAGACTTGTGAGGTCTGCTGTTCAGACCCTGAAGGAATTTTACAGTTTGAGATCAAGTGTTTTAATACAGACTCTTAAATTCTTATGACATAGTACTGGTGATAGATGAATTGTATGATTGAAAATTAAAATGTGGCATCTGAATTAAGCGGACTGTGATTTTTAACCTAGAGACTAAAATGCTAAACATAACCAAGAGCTGCTGACGCCACCTGAAAAACACCTGGGTTTGATTCCCGAACCTGACATTGAGTATTCCTGGCACTTTGGATAGAAGTGTCTGCTAAATCCTACTCACTTTCCACTGTAAATTGTTATGGTTTGTTCATTAACTAGTTTATTTTAAGTGATACCACCACACTACTTTAATAAAGGTTTGTGTCTCATTCTGTCCCATTTGGTACAGCGTCAGCAGCAAACTTATGAACAGTATAGGTTTGTCCCAGTGATCAAGTTCTTCATACCAAGCTCAATGTGTTTGTCGTAAAACACAAACCACATGCACCCAAACAACCCATCCCCAACCAACAAAAAAAACACACACACACGCACCTCAGGCTCAAGACAATGTCAAATAATAATGATAAATCACAACCTCATTCTCTACATTGGTTCATGACGCCTCCTACACAGCATACTCATGTTCGTTACCATAAATTCTTCCTTGATGAGACATGTATTTTGACACCCATGCACCAAACCATGAAATTGGCACCACTGTTGTAAATCTCCTTGTTTTTGTACACACTGATGTAAAACATTCATGAATTAAATAGGATTTGTAGGTCACAGAAATAAATCCCTGTGTGGCGTGCCATCGACTGCATGGATTGGGACATTTGGTTGCATGCATGTAATTTGCTTGTTTGTAGCACAGGAAATATAGAAAATTGTACCCATATTATGGGTTATGAGGTGCTTTGACTTGGAGCAAGTGAAGGGGTGGTGATGGTGGTGGAAGTGTTGGGTGGGGGGGAGGGGTCCAGGGCCTGTAAGCAGTCCTGAAACCAGAGTAATGTGGGATGTATTAGGACACGGTTAGAAAACTGTGGCGTTTAACCACCATGTCTATTAGTGACTAGCGAGCACATCCTTCAGATTTAACACAAACTCTCCATCAAAGGCCCTCACATGGGCCTTACAATAAAACTGGATTTCCACTTCACATCATGGCAGGATATCTATTTTTGTCAATGTTAGGTGTTAAATCTCCTTGGAAGAACACCATCATGGTTTTAATTATGTGAAACTCTCAGCAATTGTGTTGCATCAAGATCCATTTAGCTTTTAAATCACAGCTACTCATCTTTAACTATAGATGTATATTTACTAACAGGATTATGATTTGCATGTCATCTTTGAAGGAAAGGTCTTCTGTGGTTAAAAATTATTTAAAAGCATGTATACAGAAAAGGTCAAAGGGGAATGAGGCAAATCTTCTAAAAGCCACTTTATACTATCTAAAGCACAATTTATTAACAGGACACACACATGTATGATTTGCACAGACCATGCTTAGATGTGCTGTCTAACACACAGAGCATCTCTTTAGCACACAGGACTTTGTCTAAAGCTCCTGCTGAAGTCAAAATAACAGCAGTGAATAGAATGAAATGCCTTGCTGTGCTATTATGCTTTATCCGTCCCAAATCACCCTTGGGTATGATTTAGATTCAAACGGGGAGCCAAGGTTAGCTTAAAGATTTACAATCCTGTGATAGCGAGACACATGTAAGCTCAGATGAAGGCTGCCAAGGCAGAAAGCTACTCTCTGTGTACAGCCTGGGCAGTGTAATACTACTGTAACACACACACAAACACCGTTTTTGAGCTTGACTGAAAAAAATTGCCCTTCTAATCTTGGATGCGTCAAGTGTGTTTGAGTGAAAGCAGGGGATGGAGAATGCCAGCATTGTTCTGCAGCAGCAGAACTGATGTTTTATGAGACCGCCTCCAGGGGAGATCCATTATCATGACATTAGTCATAAATTGACCATCGCCGGTGCACAACAGCCGCAAACGCTAACACGATCTCGCTGACCAAGAAACCTCACCGTCTTGCTTAGCGAGACACGCCCGTGAGCCTTGTCTCAAAGCGTAACTTTAAAAGTGTGCAGCCCTGGACGATGCTCGCCGTGTCCTCAAAAGCCTTCCGCTTGGCCAAGGCCAATAACGCTAAAAACAGATGCTGCAGAGGTGAACGCAAGTTTGTTCTGTCTAATAAACATGTGATGGCAGAACTGTTTGTGTGTGTGTGTGTGTGTGTGTATGGTCCCATGCAGCTTTTATACGGGCCTACATGCTGTCACCATGTTCTCTTTGCTTTGTTCCAGCTTCCAAGTGTCTGCTGCTGCAGCTGCTTTTACTGTGGCATTCTGGTTAAGACCTTTAAAAAGAGCAGGGGGAGCCACGGCTGGGAATGCCACAGGGAGGAAGCACGGCACACGGCAGCACAGCACAGCACAGCACAGCACTACACTACACCCTTCCAGATGTCCCAGGTGAGCAGATACAGGAAGAACCAATGACTTACATTTTTTTTTGCTTAAGAACTATGGACAGTGTACGCTCAGTCAAAACTGAAGGAACTAAAAAATGGCAGGAGATTTAACCACATGTGATCAATTCTGGGTGGACCTGGATGATTTTGTGTGGACCTGGATGATTTTATGTGGACCTTGTATGTTCTGACTCCAAAAAGCACTTCCGCAGACTCTAGCTGCGATATTGCCTATAGGGCCTATATGTCTTGAGAATGTAAGTGCATGACCTCATATGATCCATGTGCTTTAAAGTCATCAGGAGAAACGGGGAATTTGGTTTCCCTGCTGATGCAGGATGCATGACATGCATGGCTGGTCACCATGCAGTAGTGATGGCTGGTCCACCCCGAAAAAGAGATGGCTTACAAAAACTTCTTCCGAGAAGGACGATAACGTGTTTTATGTTGCTTGGTGATAAATTACATCTCATGGTGACCATCAAGGAGTCAGATGGCTTCATACTTTGTTTCATCACGCTCATCAAAGTTGTGCACAGCCTAAGTCAGTATGCTCCCACTGCTTACCACCTCCAAGGGCAGAAGGAAAGGAGCCATGCTGGTGGGCTTGGGGAAAAGGAGGTTAAAAACATGACGATTCAGCCCACCTGTTACTGTGGTTACAAAGGACAAGACATGGGAAAAGAACAAAGCAGTGGTCCGGTAGCGTTATTTTAAAAGCCCAGTGTAAAGTCAGGACACTAGCGGCCATCTGAAAAGATAATTTCTCTCCCTCCTCACCAGGAGAATTTATGGCCTCTGCGACAATGCCCACACTGTTTAATAAGGCATGCTGGGAAAATCTGGATTCTCTGGCAAAAAAAAGGAAAAAGAAAAAGAAAAACACATCTGTGGATGTCAAAGACAAGTTGCACTTGCACACTTTAGAGTAATTGGTGATTATTACGGGCAATTACTAAAGAAAAAGAGGAGAGAGAAGAGATTAATTATGATTCTAGCAGAAATGGTTGATTTGGTGAAAGGCCGCTCTCCCATGTCCTCTTGGACACGTGCTCAGTCTGAATGCTTTGAAGTGCCAGAGATCCCGGACTGTGGGAGGATATTTATGCGGTGTAATCTCTGCTCTCATTCCTCGATCCATATGCATTATTTACATTATGTAGGACCACGGCGCACGTTCAAAGTCAAGGGGCGAGCTGTCTTCCCTGGTTCCAGATGGATGTCATCGAACATCCATGCACAAGGTGCTGTTCAACCTCCCAGCATCCCCATAGCAATCCTTGGGGGGGGGGGCGCAGCTCACAAGTAACTGCTTTAGAACGTTAGGGGCAGTGGTGTTGCCATGCTTTGATCACGTTACAAGGAGAGGCACAGCACCAAGTATTGTTTCAGCCAACACTATAACTTATGCCATTGAGGTTTAACTAGGGGTTTGAGTTAAAGGTTGCTACTGTGGCTGAAAACAGCCCGCGAGGCCATTTTGTCCCGAGCTCAAAACAAGAAAGCGCTGCTTTGATAGCTGGCGAGGAAATTCAAAAGGATAGGTGACCCCTCTGTGGTAGTCCACACATGTGGGGCATAAAGCAAAACAAATGGACAAGGCATGATCACAAGGCCTGACTTCGCCATAACTGTCCTCAATTAACTTAATTCCTGCTTGTTGGAGCACAACCGTCCCAACAGCAGGCCTTTATTATATCAAACCAAACAAATAAAGCGGGAATTTTCAACTTTCCTGATTAATTCCTCCAAATTCAAGGCACCCTGAACATGGACAAAGCTCTCAGATGATTTCAGGCATTCGTTCTGACCTTATCAGGATGACAATTCCCCAAATAAATAGAAACGGACTGAAAATGAGACACACCTGTTAATACGTTTTCGCTTTCCTGTCTTTTTCGGCTCTCTCTGATGGGTAAAATGCCCAAGATTCAGATATCCCGTGTATAATTGCTGTGTAAGGGGGAACAGACGCTTGCGTTTTCACTTTGAAGTGTTTATTTTCTTGGCCCTGGGATACAAAGAGCCAGGTAGTAAAAAAGGCCACGCAGGCAGAGAGCGCAGGATTAGCACGTGGAAATGGAACAGTCAGGCAGCTGGTCGTGTGCGAGCACGAGTTCGCAAGCTCACGAATACCGCCACTTACGTCAAGAACCAAGCCTGGGACCTTCAAGTACAGCGCTTATAATAGTGTTTGGTAAAAATAAATGGCCATCTAATGCCCTTGGTGGCTTTTTAGATTAAAATATCATTAAAGAACTGGTGTCTCCTCTGCATTACACAGCACAATTATATAGAACAGGAGCTACAAAACAAACTACGTAACCCTTCACACGCACACAGAGAGAGAGAGAGAGAGAGAGAGAGAGAGAGAGATGATGTGATGGCTTCTAAATCTCAACAGACAAAGCATGAGGCTGATGGATTTGGAGGCACGACATACCGCTTGTTTGCCATTTCAGCGCAAGGTGTTGAAATAACAGCCCATAACTTCCATGTCGTACTGACACAATGTTTCATGACCTCACCACCGCAAAGGCCCCTTCGTGCGTTTCCATCTGCAATGACATTGTGCCACGTAAGCCGTATGATCAAATGTTATTTCTACCTTTACACACACACACACAACCTGTTAAAAGCCCCAAACACCTGGAGTGATAAGTTTGAATGGCGCTTTTGGATATTTACATAACTGCCTTATCGTTTATTTGTGTTTCTTGGTCGGGAGAAGTAAGCACCACTGACAGACACTAAGTGAGCCCAGAGGCCAGAGGTTGTGTTATATGGACCCAAACAGTCAAGAGCCGCATGCCTCCTGAATCGTACAGCCTGTTGAATTTTACACCTGTGTACACAGAGCCATATTTTTGGGAGACCTTGTTAAATTTGAGAGCTTGTGTGCTCCAGGTTTTTTCCACAAATCATAAATCCAGCCAGGCGTTGTGGGTCTGCGTGTGATGCAGTGCGGCGACCAGGTATAGCAGCAGCACCGCGCCGGGACAAAGATCAACATCAGCACTTTTCATCCTGGTTCAACACGTCCTCACTCGCTCAGTCTCTGGGCTACACACACACACACACACACACACACACACTCTCTCCCTCTCCCCCCCTTTCCATCTCACGCTTCCTCACCTTCTCACTCATTCTCTCTAGAAACCTCGGTCTTCCCCTCATTCCTCTCCCTTTTGCCATTCAACTCCATCTCTCCATCTTTCTCCCTATCCATTCATCACAGCCCTCTTTCTGTCTCGCTTTCTTTCTGCCAGTCCATCAGTCACTCTCTCCCTCATCTGACCCCCCCTCTCTCAAACACACAGGTATAAACCCAAGCTGTATCACCTCCTCCTTCTCCTCCTCCGCTGGCTATGATCTCACTCCTGTTCTGTGCTTCTTTGCTCTCTGCTATGCTACTTGTAGCATTTGTATTGTCTGCAAAAGCTTTTAAACCTCAGGGTCAGTTAGAGCAAGAGGACCACGAGTACAATTTCGCCGAATTTAAAAAAAAAAAAAAAAGAAAAAGTGTATTTTGGTTTGCTGGCTTGCCAATCTCTCGCTTATGTGCGGACATCTTCTCTCCAGATGTCCACACGTTCTCTCTCTCACACTCTCTGGCCATCAGGGCTCGATTAATACCCACCAGTTTGCCCCGTCTGCCCCCCCCCCCACACACACACACACACACACACACACACAGCCTAGCCCTACAGTTCAGCTCCAAGCAAAGCCATTGTGAACTTCGCCACTCCCAAAGGCCTGCTGATACGAGCACTTACCCTGCAACTCCATATTTTGCTTAGGAAATGACTCATACATTTTAGGAGGGGGGGGGGGGGGGGGGGGGGGGGTGCTCCTCTGCTGCCGTCACACAGTCTCACACACACACACAGGTCTGTGATTCCCACTGATGGTCAGGAAGGAATGCCTTTGCGGCAGGGCATGGGATATGGGCCGACATACTCCCCACAGTTGTCTGTCAATAGACCCCCAACACCCCCCCCCCCCCTCTCTGTAAAGGGATGTTGAACTGACTACACTACACTGCACATGTGCATGGGCTCATTTGACCCCCTCTACACAATTCTTTCGCCTGTCTTTACATGCCGTTTCAAAATGTGGCGTGTGACCTCCATCAGGACTGTGGGGAGAGCAAAGTGTGAAGCGAGGAGCCACTGGCCATGTTTGACATCTCTGAGAAGAACCAAGAAAAGCTGTTCAGTGGTGGGATGGGGGGGGGGGGGGGGGGGGAGTCTGACTAAAATGTTAACTTCAGCTCCTGTGAGACACAGCAGTCTCTATAAGACAGAATAACAAAAAAGAAAATCCCATATCGGAAACAAATGTTAAACTCACAGGGAAGTAGTGTTGATGTCTGTTGTAATCAATGAGAGGACAAAAGCAGTCCTGGAAAGGATAAAGAGGGAGAAAATCCCACATGAAAAAAACATTGTTCAACTCGCAGTTGAACTAAAGTTGAAGGGGATCTCTGTTGTAATCAACTTGAGTACCAACAGGGAAAATGTGGATAGAATGCACATCCGTTTCACGGCACATTTAATCAAGATAAGCTTCATCACTTCCTTGGCAAAGGCAGCAGATGTACATTTCAACAGATCTTCAGTCTTGACCCCATGCAGATTACAAAGACAGATGTAGTTACCCCTTCAAAAAAAACCCACCATGATGGGTTTATCTTATTGGCTAACCTACAGCACAGATTCCTGTAGAACGTTTACAAATTGATAGGGCTGTGATGGGCATGAGGACTGCATCAAAGACTAGTTACATTTCCAGCATTCTTCAGTCTCCCCGGTACTGTAAACATGAGGGCATTATTTTGCCTTTGAGGTGCAGTGGTGCGTGCTGAAAACCATTCCCCGGCGCAACATTCATGCACATCGCTTCCCTCTGGTCGGCAGCCGTGATGAGCAACAAGTCACTGGTAGGAAACTTACAGCTGAAGCCTAACGGGCACAGTGGATGCCTCCCTATGCAGTCACGAGTGAGTAACAATTGGTAACTTGGGACATTTTCATTGCGAGATACTGAGGTCATCTTAGAATAACATGCCCAGGGGGCACAGTCATGTCATTTCCCAAAAGCATGACAGTCCACACAGAAATGGCCAAATGCACGTTGTGAGGCCCATTAACCCCCAGCCCTCCTCCTATCCCACCTTCCCTTCCTCTCTGCGCCTCTAGCTCACCAGCTGGCTGGCTGTGCCCTGGAGTGGGACTCCACCCCGACATGCTCTGGGATGAAATAAACTAGAGCCGCGGGAGGTTGTCAGCTGGGCCGGGTCGAGCGCCCCCATCCATGGTCCACCAGGGCCCAGACCCTGGCCCTCTCCAGCACGCTTTCCCAGAACAGGGCCGCCTAGCTGGCTGGCCGGCCGGCTGACTTTTGGCCCAGCAGCCACGTTAGCAACGTCCACTGTTTGGTGTTTATTATGGCGCTGCTGCTGACGCCGCTCTTTCGGGCCCACTGCAGCAAGGGGGGGGGGGGGGGGGGGGCTTCAAGCACTCACAGCAGACCACACTAGCACACCATCATCCCACATATATGCCTTGGTTTGTTGTTGTGCGAGATGGAGAAATCAGAGACAAATTTGGTACGTCACACTAGCGATTTGTCAAGGTTACGACACTGAGCAAGTGCAATATCAACACTGGCGGCGAGCGAGCTGGTCAGCCCCTTGTGAGTCATTCTCCCACTCATGACTTTTCATTTTCTTTGGATCTGAGGTTCGTCACTTCATTTTACAACCCAGCACCATAGCCACATACACCACACACACCATTCTAGCATGCTATATAGCGCTTTAAACAAAACCTTTGTCAAATTGTAAACTAGTCAACACACCTGTCACAACAGCTCCATTAAAGAATGGATGGGATTTGTTGGTGTTGAGTGCTAACAGGCTAATAAACTCCCATTATGTTATGGGACTAAATGTGTTGCTTGCATGAGAAAGACTCCCCATAAATTAAAACATCTGCTGAACTTATCGAGAGGACCTCGCACTACATGGGCTACAAGCAAGTCCAGCTCCCGCTTCTGCCCCCACATCTTCCAAAGAGGGCCGAGAGATGTGGGGGAGGCGAAAGGAAAAGCCCAGGGAGACACTCGTATCTGGTCCACCTTTCAACACTCCCAGCCTCACTGGAAGCCTCGATCCTGAAGTTAGCTTGGATGAAACATTTTGGCAGTCCATAACCATGATTGATGATTTCTTACTCTAAACTGAAGTTGATAAATTGGGAATCAAGTAGATAAATTGGGACATGGATGGACTGTAACACTCATACATAGACAAAAAAAGTACTTTAATAAAATGTCTAACATACATAACATAAGGTTAGCCTTCATCTTAATGTATAATCCATGTACACTTTCATACAGTACAAGTGCATGACCTACATATACACTTTCGTCTAAGAGTTTACTCTATGCTTGTAAGTGGAAGAATCAGTGGGACTTTTGTCATATGAATATGATTGCATTACGTGCCACTTAAAATGCATCCTGCTGTGTCCACAGTCTGCACTGTCTGTATGTTCACTGATGCAGTACTTAAATGTTCATGTTGGTACAAGTGTAGACCATATAGATGTCTTTGTTTTAATATTTGTGTAATAACAAAATACAAACATGGTAATAAAAAAATATTACTTCAATCTAAGACAGGAGACAGTGTTTACAGTAGGGTCAGTCTTAATGTAAAAAATGCAGACAGTACCCAAACAAACTTTCATTGGTTAATTTTTCTCCAGTATCATTTCTCATTCCTGTCTCCTGAGGATTGAAGGTAAAAAAAGTGGTCCATGTCGGACAAAGAGATTCCAGTTGAGAGGAGAATTTGGGTTTATGGTCACCCTCCCTTAGGATTCGTGCAGAGTACCAACAGTTTATTTTAAGGAGACTCCCTGGAGAAACAGTCTGACCGGCCACTCATGGCAACCCTGTTTTATGGGTACTTAAATTTAGTTTATCAAAAAACAAACATCTGATTTAGGAGGAGGTGTGTGGATGCTGCGTCTGAGCAGGTAAATCAGCCTGACAGGGGTGTCGGGGACCTTAATTTGTGAATTTTTACGGTGAAGAAAAACAAAATTCCAAATTAACACTGAACTAACAGCTTTCAATTCCGAGTAGTTACCCCTTAAAGTGTTTCCAGTCGTACTCCCAGAAGAGAAATTAAAGATGTCTAATCTCCTCAAAGAGAGGTTATTACAAAATAAATTACCCCCCCCCCCCCCCCCCCCCCCCCACACACACACACACACACACTCAGTAAAATGGAAAACCTGGAACATTTGTAAGTTTTAACATTGTTGTGCGACGTCCAACCAGGCAATGAAAGGAGGGGATTGTTTATGCAAACTCTCAGGTGTGAAGTGGGGCTTTTACAGTGTCCAGTGCCCCGTCTGTGTTCTGTCTTTCTGTCTGTGGAACATTGGAGAGCACTCCAATGGACGAGGCCGTAAAGCTTTCCTTCCTGTCGACAACGGGGCCCCGTATTCTGATAATTGAAGCCATTTTCTCTCACAGGAGGCGGGACAAGGGTTAACAGCAGCTGTTGCTCACCTGCATCTGAACTCGCCTAATCAAGGGCCACTTCCACTTTCACGTGCACACAAAGGACAGGAGGGAGCGCTGGCAACTGGCCAGGCAAATTAGCATTTTAGAGTCGCTAGCCAGGCCCTGGAGGTTTTAAAAAGTTGTTTAAACCAGGTAGAGGGGTGGGACAACAGGAAGAAGAGGAGAATGGGCAATGGTACTAGGAGCGTGAGTGAGTAGTTTCCAGTGGTTGTTTACAACCGTCATTGACCTGGCCAAGGTTTGCATAGAGCTGCGAGAACCTGTAGACAAATTTACGTTGACCATTACGTTGCAACGACACACCATTGACATGGACTTAGCCACTGTAATTAGCAAGACAATCAGTAACTTGAAGCGCACTGATGCAGCCATTACAATGGGAAACAGACACAGACTGCTTTTCTACTCGTAGTCAGTGAAATAATATTCAAGTCCAAAAATCTGCATTTTTTTCAGAAGATACAAAAAAAATAACCTTTGAAGACAAACCTAGTTAAAAAAAGAAGAAGCATTGCTTCAAATCACTTTTATGGCTGCTTGAAATCTTGACAGGTATTTGAAATGTCTATGTCAAGGTTTATCTAAGGCAGAGGGACCGTTATATGTTCATGTCAGAACAAATCATTTTAACTACAATGGCCTTACGCATTGCACTCTGTACCCACACAAACACACACACTCCCACCAAATAAGACAGCAACTAGGGGCTTTACACCTCTGCAGAGGTGCTGATCACAACATATCCTCACTACTGTGTGGCCCAAGCAGTACACATAGAGAGGTGGCAGCAGTTAGCAGACCCTTGTTAAGCATTAGAGGGCTTTAAAGGCCAATGTGATTGAGAACTTTTGCCTTGTTTTATACTGGGCGGTAATGATTATTAAGCAACAATGGGGCATTTGCTTAAGTGAACAGCATCAAAACACCCAACGTTAACAGATGGCCAGTCGCTCTGAGCCAGATGTGTATTACAAGACTTGTCAAGTTAGAGCCTCAAGGTAATCTGGTTTAGGAGGTAATGACTAGTGTCTTTGGTGTGTGAATGTGCAGCTTTAAGTGGTGGTCCACATTTAGACAGAAAGCCACAAAGGTTTGGGGTGCTTTTGTGTACTAGTGGTAAAAAGCATGACAGCCCTGCTTTGTTAGCCCCCCCTTTTCCTGAAGTCCAACAGCAAAATGTATTTCATCAACTTGCCCACAGATATACATACTCGGATCACCATGTATTCAAGTCATGTCTAGCCCTGCTAGGCCATCATGTAAGAGAAATGCCTTGTGTGAGTGTGCTTGCCCCATTGGGCCATCATATGAGAGAAATACCATGAGTGAGTATTGGTACACACCAGCAGAAACGTTTGTCAATACCCATGAGAAGCCGGGCCATAATTCATTTCACACGGTGCTTAAGAGTCTGTGAATCTAATCAATTTTTTTCTTTGAAAGTTGAGCAACACAATGCACTTAAGTCATTCCTTTCGAAGAAGGATGTATTTGCCGTTTTGCCGACCGGATACGGATATGGTCGTAGCGCTGGCCTATTGCATGCCTAGGCAGTTTGAAAGACAATTCTCTGCCTGCCCCTTGGATTGAGCGAGGTGAATGGTTCGATTCCAGACTATACATTTCAATGATATAGGATGGCCCGCCAGGCTAGGATGGGTGTAATTTGATTGGCCGTTGAGTACTGTATCAACAGCCTTTGACCAGAATCAGACTCAGACTTTAAGCCAGTATTGCTGCTATGGAGAATTTCCAGTGGCTAATATTTCACACACACTTGGTGCCCAAGAAAACACACACACACATTATGTCTCCATATCAGTCCAGACGAGCTGCCCATTAAACACTTTCTGTCTGAATTACAGACGGCTCAATCCCCTCTGCCTCAATACACCGACACTGTTTTTTCAGGTGCCACTGAGCCCAGTGTGTACTGCAATAAAACCCACTAATCCGGGGTCAACAGATTGTCAGTAATGAAACCATAACTCCATAATTCTCCAAATGTTTAGATAAATCACAGCTTGTTTCCTTCCCCCACCCCTTCCTGGAGTTGGCTGGGGTGATGTCATTCTGTGGAGGTGTGTAAGGCCGAGTCCACACATACCAAACCTATCTTTTTTTCCTCCGTCTTCCCTGGAACCGTATCAAGAATATTTGCGTCCAAACGGATCCATCTCAACACGACTCAAGACGTTACTTTATATCCCAGGCCTATAGGTGGCACTGTTTCTTTACAGAAATTGACCAAATCTTGCGCTGTAGGCTATACAAACAGACAGAATAGGCTACGACGAAATGGCTAGTGCAAGGAAACCAGAATTGTTTGTGTGGACTTATAGTGAACTGTCAACTGTAGTCAACTGTAAAACTAATAAACTTAATTTTTACGGTTTGTGAAGGGTGCAGTCCCGTCCTTTATTTGGCTAACGCAGGTAAAAATAATCTCCTTTACTTTCTTTGGTTATAGGATAGTCCGCGATTCACATTAGTTTTGGTTATCACCGCAAGTGCAAAGGCTAGGTGTACCCAAGTTCTAGGCCATTCCGTCGCCACATTTATAATATTGCTATAATACCTTTGTTAGTAACAGTCAATACTTTTGCTTGCATCAAATCGCGCATTCGCATTTAGTGCGCATCTATAGGCTTAGCATGAGTTCTATATGCTCATATCTGACTTCACTATCTTTATGTGGTCGTATAGAGAGTCCAGAATGAATTTCATCAAGCCAGTACCTTTCCGGAAATGTTGCTGCTGCAGCTGGCATCTTTAGGGGAAAGTCCGTAGGAGTCGATTGCCGAGTGTGGAGTAACACGCTCTGCTCTGGAAATTCACAATTTCGTTGCCGTTTAAAAAAAATTAAAAATAAATAAATAAATAAATAAATAAATAAATAAATAAATAAATAGTCCAGTTATTTCTTTCAAAATTTTAATGAAGTTGTATGCAACAGCAAACCCTAGCTTACTAACAGGTTGGAATTTTGAAATGTCACGTGACGTGATGTCGTGCAACGACGTGATGCAATCGACTCCTACAGACTTTCCCCTAAAGATGCTAGCTGCAGCAGCAACATTTCCGGAAAGGTACTGGCTTGATGAAATTCATTCTGGACTCTCTATCCAACCACATAAAGACCTTGGGATACTTCGGTTTGGCTTTAGGGACCCTCTACTCACTACCATGTAAGTGTAATGTTGTTTGGAACTGTAGAAGAGGTATAAAAATAGCGTTTTGTAGCGGCAAAATGACATGCCCTGGTCACTAACAGGCTAACGAGTTTTGACTAAAAACGGTAAAATCGAACTTTCTCAAAACACATCCGAATGACATGATTTTGATGTCAACTCAACGTATGTACTCCCAATCATCCGTAAATTGATCTAAAGTGCACTTTACTCCTTTAAGTTCTCTCGCGTCACTGACAGTAGCTAGAATGCATAAAAAAAAAACACCGGGAAAAGTGTTCAGTCCATCAAGTCATAAGCTCGCTGCGCAGCATCAGTTGTGATATTTATCCTATGGAGTGTAATCGTAGGTAATGTCATGTATGAAAACTAGTATTGTTAGGCAATACTATAAGTGTCAAGTCCAGGGCAGCTGAGGTGTGGCGATGATAGGCAAGTAGGATCGCTGTCCAAATGAATTCAAAAGGGCTACGGTTTCAGATTTTTCCACTCTGGGACCAGGTTTCAAAAAAGTGCAGTTTTGGGCAGTGCGTTTACAGGATTCGTTTGGACGCTCGGCCAAGACGAAGCAAAACCTCTGCGTTTAACCCAAAAAGCGTCTCCGTGTGGACGGGCCCCAAGTGACCTCCTGAATAGGGCTGGTAATTGATGGCGCATCTTTTCACCCTTTGATCTAGTGGCACAATATCCACCAGCCCCCACTATTTCCTAATATCAGATTGTTTGAGTGTCATTTCCCTGAAAGGCTAAACCACAGTCTAAACAGTAATCATCGCTTCAAGATGAGCCAGCCCTTGTCTGTTATGGGAAGCCACAGATCTTTTTTCCTCATTTATTCACAATGGTCCTTGTTGCCTTGTAGGGGAATAGTTTAATATGTGCTTCCTGCTGCCATTGAGATGAACCGGTCTGTCCCTCTCTCTGTGTGTGTGTGTGTGTGTGAGTGTGTATATGGTCCAGATTTGTAAAAATAGCCAAATCCACTCATCTCTTCTCCCACACCCTTCTCGAGAGCTTCCTCTCCAGAAAGTCTTTAAGATGTATAATAGACATTCCGTCCCGGCTGAGCGATCTATTAGACAGGGTCCTGTGTCCTCATCAGCAGTGTCCTGCTTTACACTGAACAGACAGCCTACTGGACTCACTATCTCTCCGGCCCTTACACACACACACACACACACACTCCATCTGTGTCTCCTTAGTCATCACTCATTCAGCTGCAACAAAGTGAACATTTCTCCACTGGCTTGTCACCACACACACACACACACACACACACACACACACACACACACACATTCACACATCATGTAAACAAATTGGCTCACACTACAGGCGGATGAAATCCTCCCCGTTTCCTCTGCACCTGCGCTCTCAGGAAATGCAGGGGCGTCTGTACTTACTTTAATTCCTCCAGCCAAAAACATACTCATCATTCCTCAACTCGCCCCTATCCCTGCTCCCTCTCTGTCCATGTCTAATTTGTTCCCTTTTGGGGCCCGTTCATTCTCTTCTCCCCTTTACTTGTTCCCAACGTTCTCCGCTGCAACCATGTCGATTCCTCATACATCTCCCGGTTGCTCCCAGTTACCACCTGTCTCTCTTCAAAGTTTTTTTACAACAGTTCTCTTCGCCTTTGCCCTTTCACCTCCTCTTTAACTTGGCTCATCTCTTAAACCATCTCCACCTCATTCTCTTCTCTCTCTCTCTCTCTCTCTCTGGGCCAACAGGTTCCTCCATCTGCTGACCATCTGGGCTGGGAGAGCGAACCCCCTGGAGGATCGCCGGCCGGCTCACGCGGTCCGCTCCTGCCTGCAGAGCTGGCGCTGTGGCTTCTCATTAGACAATGACACCCTATTAAGCAGCCTTGGAAAATCAGACTCCAATTCAGCTGAGAAAAAGAGCAACTACTGCAGAATGATGAGTGATAATGTATCGGTTTATTTACTTCAGAGAGAAATACTATGTGGTAAGCCAAAGTCAGTATTGATTAAAGGCATAAAATATGTTTCCTTTGAAATGTGTGAATGTATTCGTGTTTGTGTGTGTGTGTGTGTGTGTGTGTGTGTCTATATGTGTACATGTGTGAGTGTGTGAGACTGGATGGTCATGTCCATGTATATATTCTGGTGGGGGTTTTCGGTGTTGAGGTTTTTGACAAATGTTGACATAGAGGGAGGCCGGTGAGTGACGGCTGGCGTTGAGTTCTCTCCTTCCGACACGCCGTCCTGTCAGTCAGCTGATTCTGTTACCCCCCTACCACCACCACCACTCTTGCCCCCCCATAATTTTCCCCCACACAGTCCCTCCCCCCTTCTTCCCGCCCAGCTCTCCCGTTTGCTTAACCCTGCGTCAAAACCATCTTCTCCCTGCACCTTTAAAAGGTTTAATGCGGATGTTTTTTTGGTCAAAGATGAAAACGCTTAGACTAATGATGAACCAGATAGGGTGATGCGGAAGGACAGAGAAACAATAAAGTTTCTGCACATTTCCGTCATTTCTTTTCATCTTGGTTCTTTATTTCATTTACTTTTAATGTGTTCAAATGCAGCTCTCATGGATCATGAAACGCACACCATCCGATCTGGCTTGAATGCAGAGGCTGCAATTTGATTTCACTGTGGTTAGTACTGCATGACAGGGGCAAGGGTTTTGTTTTGTTTTGGTAACTAAAACGACACATTTCCCCTCTAATGAGACCCTCAGCATCTCCAGCGGGAGTGTTCTCCGCTGTGCCATCGGCATTCGTCCCCGTTCGCCTGTCTGGCAGTGTGAATTTACAGACACAGAACTCATAATAGCAAAAGAGGGCCCTTTCATGTGTGCAATCAAAGCCATATACTACACATGTTCTCAGTCTCTCTGTGCTTTTTGTAAGGGATTTGTCATACTCTGTCATATGGATGCACTCTGATTGGACAGCGATATTCCCAAAGGCATATGACTGGAGCTGACAGTGACGGAAGGGAAGGGGATGGGGGGGCATGTGCTGCTGTTTACTTCAATGTATCAAGTCTGAATGCAAGTGTTAATGGTTGCTCTGTTTGTCATATGGTGCTCAAAGCAAACTATGTCCTAGTCATGAACAGAGACCCCCCCACACCACCACCACCAAAAAAGCAGCTGACAGACCAGCTGAGCAGGAACCCTCATCTGACTTCATGTCATGTCAGCAGAAGAGCCTTAACAATTAAAGAGTGTTATCAACTATCGGTTTATTACTGCTGTCAGTGGGAGTCCCTCCACTGAACACCATGCTTATGGGTCAGCATTCTTAAAGCGTAGTTGCCTTCTGAGCCCATGTCATTTCTACGAGGCATTTCTACACCACCCCATTTTTTTTAAAAAAAGGGAGTTACCTCCCTTTCCTTTTGTCAGTTTTGTTTAATCTCGCACCAGAAAACCCATTTCAAGCCCATAAAAAAAAAAATCACACACACGCTGTGCTGATATGACAGAGAGAGACGTGAGGTAGCCTCCAACGCCGCACCATCCCTGAAATACCCCACTGGCACCGGGCTTCTCCTCTCCCTGCACAAACATTTCCAGGCCTTCTCCAGGCGCCCTGAACTTCCCTCGGACAATACGGTGCTGTTTGCGAATCTCCCACAGCCCGGCGGATGGGGGTTGGGGGGGTCGGGTAGAGGAGCGGAGCGCCAAGGTACTCAACATCAACAGGAAAACGCCCGGCTGCTTTTACTCGCTACGCCTTTGATGTTTTACGATCCCGAGGTTCTGCTGAGAGACGACGACGTGCGGTAAAGCCTTACTCAGCTCTCCCTTCACTCCCGCACACGCACTACATCTTTGCCTTGCTCACACACACATATACACATGCATATAAACACACCCTGCACTCCCATCACTCCCTCACACCCCCCCCCACACACACACACATATAAACACCCTGAATCCCTCTCACACACACTTTCCCTCTCTCTCAAACACATTAACACACTTGGCATCCCACCCTCTTTCACATACACACATCTCTCCCTCTCTCTCTCTTCCAGTCTCTCAATCTCTCTCGCGCACACACACACACACACATTTGCACAACCTGCATCTGGCACACACACACACACGTACATGCAGTATATCACACACACACACTCATTTGCACAACCTGCATCTTGCTCACACATGCACACACACTCATTTGCACAACCTGCATCTTGCTCTCTCACACACACACACACACACACACATTTTTCCACAATCTGCATCTTGCTCACAAACACACAGTCTGTCTATCTGTCTGTCTGACCATTCCTCATCACTTGCACACATGCTTTTGGGCCTCCGTCGCTAAGCTGAGCTGAGGAAAAGGGGTCTTACGACCATCAAGTGAGGAAGTGTGAAAGTCAGATGGTGTAATGGGGCAGCATGCAGAAGGGCGCGAGACGGCAGGACAGGAAGCTGGCGCTCCTCGGTGGAAAGAGAACAAGCTGAGCGCAGTGCCATCAATGTGAATTTATTGAAAAGTAAATCAGGGCTCCAGCATGCCTTTGTCCTAAAGCCTCAGCTGTCTTAGCCATGGGTTTGAGCCAGAGCTGTGCAGGGCCTAAAGCTATTTGAGATACTTAAGTCTTAAGTTACTTAGGGTTGGAAATAAAGGACACTGAAAGAAGCGTTTAATAGCCTCTTGCATTATTAGGACAAAAACACATGGACATACAGGCAAAAATTATGAGATCATTTTTCCGCAGACAATTCTGTTTCTGATGTTTTTCCATGTCAGCTAGGACTGAACAGTCTGAAGGGCTTAATATCTAAAACTGAATAGAAAAGCATAACATGGAAACTTCATAATACATTTTTCAATTTAAACCGAGTCATTTGAATAACGTTAAAATCCCATACGGTTTTACAATACAATGTCATGTCACTAAGTGCGTAATGACACAAGATTGAGTTTCCGTCAGCGTTTTTGACACTTCTGGCATGTCTTCCGACAGCTTGGCCCAGCCAGGCTGAACCACAACAGGCTTTCAGCATGACTACAAACCCTACAGACGGAATGAATGCATTGTTCATCAAACAAACCGCAAAAGGAAAAGAGAAAGGCCTAATATAATTCCAATCACAGTCTCTCTTTCCCTTTCTCTCACTGCGTAATTGGAATGATACAGCCAACACACGCACACACCCGGCAGGAACATCAGCAAGTCAAACGGTTGACCTCAGCCTCATTCATTGACATCCCATTCGCCTTAATTCCGGGGACGTTCTAAAGGGTCATCCCTTAAATGAGATTCCTCTTGTTCGTTCCGCTTAACCGGGCCATGGGAGAGAAGTCAGTCACCGCGGTTTGGCCCTTTGCTGTCCTCATCCATTCTCACGGGCCGAGACGTGGGCAAACAAGCCGCATTCATAGCCTAGCAACTCCCCTGGGCTTCCTCCGACACAGGGACAGCTCCGCAATTCACAACGACTTTCACCCCCGTTTCCAGAAAAATACCAGAAAATAGCAAATTGGTTCTCTGAAAACAGCCACCAGCTCCTGGCCTGTCGTAATGGAGGCAGCCGGGCTGCGCTGGTTTACACAACAGCAACCAGTCAGATGGAAATCATCTTTCGGGGATGCCATTCACATTAAGGGCTTGTTTTCTGAGAAAGTGTCTGGATGTCAGGCCATTAGAAGAAAGGCAAGTGAAGGCAGCAGTGTTGGGGCATCTGGTAATCATTGGCTTAAAATAAACAGAGGCACTCCAGAAAGGTCAGGCGTGTTTAGTGTGGCACGGGCAGGCAAAAAACATCATAATGAACATCTTGAGTCAAGCATACTGTATGCGAATGAATGAGATGACGAATGGTGTTTGTTCATGCTGGATGTCAGAATTGCGGTCGTTGGTCCAACATTGTAAATACGGTGAGGGGAAACTGGAGAATGTGAATGGTATTGCCATCATTATCATGAAAGTCAGGAAAGGTGTCCCAAATCTGACAAGACCAATTTAACAAAGGATGACATTTTGCTTTGCCTGAGTCTTTGAATCATTTACCCTAACCACCACCCCCCACCCCACATCAGCTTGCTGAAGAATTCTTCTAAGTGAATCCCATGGGAAACTGAAGATGGCCAAGCTGAAGTACTGTGCAAGGATGGGTTGAGCAAATATCGCCTTTGTGCAGCCATCTCCAAGCTTCTGTTGTCCGTTGACAGGCAATGCATGGTGGGAAGGGAAGCTCCCTGAAAAACAGCAGCGTTCCAGCAGCTGCTTCGTGTTTACCCTTCGTCTCTGAGCTTAGGTATCAATTAGACAGAGAGAAAAAAGAAAGAAAGAAAGAAAGAAAGAGAGAGAGAAGAGTATGAGGGAGACATAAGCACAGAAGTGACACAAACATGTAATGAAAGGAAAAAAGGAAGGAGAGGCAATAAGAGACAGAGAGAAGAGAGAATGATAAGAGAGAAGGAAAGACACACAGAGAGGAAAAAAAGAAGAAAAAGGAAGATGAAGAGACTATTAGAGAAAGAGGAACAGTAAAGGAGAGGGGAAATTAGTGAGAACATGAGGCAGAGTGAGTGAGTGAGAGAACATGAGAGAGAAAGAGAAACAGACAGACGGAGAAATCGCCTCCAGAGAATGTAATCAGCAGTGCTCACGTTTCAAATTAAAACCTTTGCATGCCAAACGTGAGAATTAAAGACACACTTTTTTTTCAGACCACAATGGCTTTCAGATGCTAGGCTTCTTTTCACCACACAGCAAGATGGGAGTACGTACGCCCAGTGACTTGTCTATAGGATTTGCATGGACTCCTGCATGTCCAAGTGATCTACTTCACTGATCCATCTTCCATCTCCAAAAATGTCTGTTTTACTGCAACATCTTTCATTTGTGACTGCAGGCATACTACCCAGACCACATTGTGAATGGGGGCTGTTTGTTTTAATGCTAGCAGGACCAATGGGATTCACAGACTGTCTCCACCCTATTATTGCCTCCCATCTCATTTTCCTGTCGGTCATTTAAGCAATTGGCAACAGTCTGTGACCCCCTTGCCTACAAAGTGAAAACCCACATACAAATCCCACACACAAATCTACATGAGCGGCACAGTTAATGAATGAGGTTAAACCAAAGTTTTGTCCAGGCTACTGGGCCCTTTAGTAAGGGAAAAAACACCAATTGGATAGACGGACAACTCAGACTGCCATCGACATGTGTTGGCATCAATCAGGGACATGGAGGTCTGCGACCCCTGACCTCTGACCCAGAGCTTAGAGGCCACAAGTTATCATGAGCTCATTTGACCATCCATCTGACAGTTCATTCACTCGGAGGAAACCGAGGGAATTTGTGCAGTCTTGCAAACAGGAGGAGGATGCCTTCACTTGGATACGTAAGCCACAAAGTTAGCTGTTAGGTTAACTAGGGTAATGCCATGGCAGTGCTAGGCTATGAGATCTAGTGAAGGGGTCTATTGGATGGTCACAGGATTTCCTGTATTTACTTACTTTTATGTATGTGAGATATATGTGTGTATGTGAGTTTGTTGTGTTATTTCTGTAAAAGCTAAAATTTCCCTCAGGAGGAATAAAGTATCTTTCTATCTATCTATCTATCTGTAAGTTGTGCCAACTACAGTAGAAATAGATACAGACCACATATGATATGTGATGCATATGAACCTTATCGTTCACATTTACCGGTAGTCGGTGTTGCACACTTCACATCTGATAACATTTCTGCACTTTTTTTCATTTGTGACTGCAAAGGCAAAAGTACCTTGTTTACATCTATTTCATGATTAAAAATCGGAAAAAGTGACACTTAAACTACGTGCTGAAAAGCAGATATACTGAAAAATGACATCCCGTGTAGCACAATGCAAACAATATGTGTATATCAAATGATCAGGACCAATATGCTGGAAGCCTTTGTAGCCAAAAGGCTGAGTTGAACTAGAGATATTTAGATTACATTTCATTCTGGCAGCCTGGGGGTTGTACAAGGCCTCTAGGAAGTACAGAAGGAGCTCTAAGCTTCGCAAACAGCTAATGATGGATGGCTTCTTCCCGTAAGAACATTAGTAAGAGTGTTGGGGCCAGAGATTTTTAATATGAGGGGGGAAAATTCCAAGATGCGTGTCATCGGAGCAACATCAAAAGCTACAGACGGAGGAGGATTTGAAAAAAAGAAGTGGAGGGAGTGCTATGTCATCTGTGCCCTCTTGTGGAAGATTGGCACAACTGAGGGTGATCTACATCCGCTAGACTATCCTCAGGAGAGTGGCAACAAGCAGGGGAAATTTCCCCACAGAGCCACATAACACACACACACACACACACACACACACAAACACACACAAACACACACCCACACGCACACATAAACAAGTACACTACCAAACACACACACAGACACTAAATCGCTCATGCTGGCAAAGAAAGGTTTCTCAGTTTTATGGAAATGTGTTGAGAAAATAAGATCAACTACAGCCCTGTGTTTTGACTGGGCTTAAATGGCTCTTTAAGTTCAGGTCCATAAATTCATTTCCAACTGTGAAGCAGCCCCTCTGCTGACATAATGGAGCCTGAGCGAGCCGACAAATTTCACTTAATTGATGAAAGGGAGACAAGCACCG
Organism: Alosa sapidissima; assembly: GCF_018492685.1. Taxonomy (NCBI): domain Eukaryota; kingdom Metazoa; phylum Chordata; class Actinopteri; order Clupeiformes; family Clupeidae; genus Alosa; species Alosa sapidissima. The sequence goes on from NC_055973.1 coordinate 5,889,762, forward strand.
AGGCTTGCACCCTACTCATTCAGATTTTTTCGGCTCACAAATAGAGAGGTGGCAAACGTATCGATGACTAACAGAACTGGATTTACGAGGCCGAGTTTTGTTCCATCCGGGCGACAAAAGGAAAGTGCTGGGGCTGTAATCGGAACCACTTGGTTTACGGCCAACGCACAGAAGTTGTGCCCTTGAATCTTCAGATGCAAGCGCCGGGCAATAAAAAAAGGTTTTATTTCAAACCTGCCATTGAGGGACTGGATAACTGCATTCTAGATTCCACTGAGGAGATGAAAACATACTATTCACAACCAAATGCAAGAGACAGACTGAATTGAACTGAATTGAATCAGACAGAATGTTCTCACCCTAAATGAAAGAGTGCCCATGAACACCACAATTATGATATTAAGGATTGAGGTTTGGAGGTCAAGACCATTGTAATCAATCAGAAACCTAAAGCAAACTCCAGAGTCTTGGGGAATTTGGTTTTCAATGAAGTTAAGTTTGAAGAAGTCTGCTAAGTCTCATGTTTATTTATAGTTGAACAGCTTACTTTCAGTGCTGTTTTCAGGTCAGTTTAAGCCCTAAATGATTGACTATAGACTGAAGAAATTGTTTCTTCATGCCTATGGTTCAAAAGGGGTTATCTAAAAAAAACCTGATGACAGTGGTTTTCCACAATTTTTTGTGCCAACTTAAAGCCTAGCAACTACTGAAAAACGTTTACAGAAAACCTCAACAGTTAACCATTCAAGCGTTGTTTGATACATTTCACTAGTCTCAAGTCAAAAATATTAGGTATACCTGTTGTCACGACAACCAAAATACAACACAATGTAATCTCAAATTCACTTTCTCAAAGGGAAACTTTTAATCACCAAAATACCATGGAGGCAGAGCTAGACCAACACACAAGAGCAAGACACTATAGAGGCATGGAAAGCCTTCCATCATAACTCATGTCCCAACTTGTGGCACTGAGACACTAACTTGTTTATGTCCACACCTACAAACAACACTTAACAATGAGGAAAGCTCCCGCCTTGTGAGGGTGAGGGACTGTGACTGTTTGACTTGTGTGTGTGTGTGTGTGTGTGTGTGTGTGTGTGTGTGTGTGTGTGTGTGTGTGTGTGTGTGTTTGAAAGAAAGAGAGTGGGCAAGAGAGTGTCTGAAGATTGGTTTGTGCTTCTGGAAGGTTCCCACCTGGCCGTGCGTCAGGCCACAGATTGTGTTTTCAGCCTTAAGTTGCAGGTTTCCAAGCGCTTTTATGAAATTTCCTCAGATTCTGAGAGGTCTCTCTCTTTCACCCTCTGTTATGTTCTAATGTTGGCTATTCACCTCTTAACCTTGACGAATAATGTTTCATAATGTTTGAGAATCCAATAGCACTTTAGGATCAATTGGCTCACTGTTGTATTAAAGAGAATTCAGCACATATGTAAACATTACACTTTCAATAATCCACTTATAAATAAATCAAAGTGGAAAGTTGAACGGTCACATGGGTGGCAACCGATGCAAGTGTCAGTTAAAGACAGCTGTTTTTGACATCCAGTCAGTCCTCATTTCATCGGGATATAAAATAGAAAATCCGGGAAACATTTGTACAGCCAGCCTCGGCTGGTTTTATGACTCATTTTTTGCAAAAATTTTGTTTGAAGCTCCACGGAGAGGACAGAGGAAAATAACCCGGTGCTGTCATAACCCTCTGAGTCACGTCACACAGACACTTCCAGGGGATTAATCCAACTCGACAACTTACCTCCGCATCCAGCTCGACCCCTACCCCCACCCCACTCCTCAATAAGGAACACTTCCTGTGTGGGTCTGACTCCCTAGTTCATCGATCACTCTCTTTCTCTCTCTCATCCACCCCTCCAAACACACAAACAAACACATACACACACACACACACACACACACACACACACACACACACACACACACTCCCAGCTCCTCTGGGCTTAGTGGGTCTTGAAACAGGGATTGGATGACCCCTTCACATCATCCTCACTAGAGAAATTGAGATCAGACTTTTGGCAGCTCTGGAGGCGTGTTGACAAAACCCAGTGTCATCTCTGAGAAGGAAGCGGTGGGAAACAGGGTTTAAGGGGTGTGGGGGAGGAGAGGGAGGTGTTGGGGGGTGGGGGAGGAGAGGGTGGGGGAGGAGAGGGAGGTGTTGGGGGGTGGGGTGGACGGACAGAGGGTCGTGTTCTGAGATCTGTAAACACTTCCCGTACAAGTCTCAAGGCCCCTATTAAAGCGTCTACTTCTGTTTCCCTCCCGGTCAGTGAAACAACGGTGAGACCCGGCTATACCCGCACTGTTCCTGAAACGGAGAGTCTCGACCCATCCCCACATTTCTGGCTGACCTCAGTTTTCCCCATCCACTCCACTCATCTCCGCATTCCCAGCGAAGCGCGGCAGCAGCAGGTGCAGTCCAGCTGCACCAGGGGACGGTCCATTGCGTTCGTTGCGTTCCTCTCACGGATGGCTGGAGACTAACGTCACCTTAGCTCACACCTTTGTTGTGCTGCACCGCTGTTATGGTTTCCGTAATCAGAACCACTTGTGGCCAGTAAACACCAGGGGTTCGCTGGGTTTTCCTGTGTCCGTCCCTCCCCACCCAAAACCCCACCAACACCACATCTAATTCCATTACCAGCATGGTGTCACCAGGAAACTCCACTCCACCGGGCAGCAGAGAACAATTACTCCCATCCTAAATTTCCCTTAACCTATAACATCAGTGTTTGTATACTTGATACTCGGTACACAAGGCATAGCACAGAGTGCCTCCAAGGCCTTATTTGGGGTCTCCTTTACCACTCAGAGTAAAGCTTCAATCAACACTGCTCCGCCACAGTTAACAAATAAAAAGGAAAACTCGTGTCAACCTGTTCTCCTTTGGGATGCATTCTTCCTGAATGATGTCCCTTCCTTCTGACTGACCACATTCCCCCAGAGATGAGCAACTGGGAAAAGAGGCAAAAGCCCCATAAAAGGGTATGAATATGAATGCAGCCAAGACCTCGTTGATTCCAATTAGGATTATGCCAACGAGTATTTATGATGCATTGTGTAGCTCTCTGATCTTGTTTTCTTAGTCACGCCAGATCAAGCAAAGGAATAAACAGTGATGCTTTTGTGTGTAACATCTGGTAAGGACTCCTACAGTCGCCCGAGGGATTGGCATGCAACATCACCATGTCCAGCAAGTACGACAAGAGACCTTATTAAATCAACAATCTCCCCGCAAACAACAGCAATCCTTTTGAGCTGGAAATGTTTTATCTAAGACTGATAAAAGTGTCAAGAATAATAGGCCATGGGATAGATAGCAAACAGACTCTGCAGTGTGTTCCGAGTCAAAGAAGGGCGGGGGGGGGGGGGGGGTGCAAGAAGAGAAGGAAATGAGTGGATGTTAAGATGCTGAAAAATACTGAACTCAATTCAAAGGGACTGAACTCATGCAGAGAAATGAATGAAGTCAATTCATAAAAAGTGAGTGAGCTTAAGAAAATGAATATTTGTGTCTGTGTATGTGTGAGTGTGTCTATGCATGTTTGTGTGAGTGTGAGTATGTGTTTGACAGAGAAAAAGAGTGAGAGAGAGAGAGAGAGAGAGAGAGAGAGAGAGAGAGAGAGAGAGAGAGAGGTGACCATTTTTGGCTTCTTTTACTCTTTACTCATTTTCCCTTCATTCTTTCTGGCTCCTACCTTTTTGAGAAATGGTGACAGTCATAAAAACCTCCTAGAGCTGGCAACAAATTTAAATGAAACAGTGTGAGTGCACGTAATAAATATGATTTAAATAAAAACCCATATGTGGCCTTTTCACAAAAATACACTGCAACTCGACACAGTCTGTAAACGAATAGGACACCAAATGACTATCTGGCATCGTGAACCAAAAACACAGGATCACAGGATCGATACAGGGTGTGAAATAAAACCAGACATATTCATTACAGCAGAGGTATTAGACGCAGTTGCCCTGAGGGCTTGTGCGCTCTGTGTGTGTGTGTGTGTGTGTGTGTGTGTGTGTGTGTGTGTGTGTGTGTGTGTGTGTGTGTGTGAGAGAGAGAGAGAAAGAGAGAGAGAGAGTTAGAGTTAGAATGCCATCCATCATCAGGTCTCTGTGTTTTACAATAGGTATAAATATCAGCACATTAGCCCATGCCTTGCGTTATTGCCATAATATTTTGTTTTATGCCTCTCCAGACGGACTTGGGAAGAGAATAGAGGCGTACTGCAAAGGAAAACAGTTCAGAGAGACAGTGTGCCATGAAAGCTACCTCAGATCTTGTTACCCTTTAAAAATATAATAACAATAATAACTGACTGATGGCTTCTGGACCCAAGAGGAGCAAACGGAGATCAACCCAGAAACATGCCGACTGGAAGAGAGCTGGCAGGGGAGACTCCATATTTGGGCCAGATCCGGGCCAGGTGTGTTCCAGAGCCCCAGCTGCATTCTGGGATGTGGAGTTCAGCGAGCATGTTTACTACCGATCACTGATCACAGACACTCTGACACTCACTTTAAAAAATATATGAAGAAGAATTCATGCGGACTTAGGACAACCATGGTGTGAAGAGAATCCGACTCTACTTAGACTAAACTATGCAATTATGAGAAGACTGGACATGCGTCACTTTGATTGGCTGTTACTACCTGAGGAATTGTGGGGTGTCAACGGTCACGTAAAGGATGCTTCAGTGCATCCTTCACTAAAGGGGATTTGAAAGGAAACATCGAAGAACCTTTCCTAAGTCATTTTACTCCGAGTGCAACCCTACTCTTTATACCAATCAGAATGGAAAGCCACCAATACAATACAAGATCCTATTTTTATAAAAGCAACCAGAAGATAGTGACTTATGGTGGACTTATGGTGAAAAGATTTAACGGCCACTCTGCTACCACTTATTACTGATGGTTCCGATTCGGTTCTCTTCAGTAATATGAACTATATTAATGCATGCTCTAGAAATCCACCATCTGTCAGAGCCTGAATACAACCTAACTGAACACACTTCTTGTGGTTTATCAAGCCCTCTGGAAGTCTCTCATTTTTGCAGTTAAAAACAGGTGTGTCTGGTTTTGGTTGTAACCGAACCTTACAAAAAGTCATCAACCCCTGGGTTGGGTCGCCGTACCCGTGCATTTCAGAAACAATAGAGGTGTGGGGTGAGCCATCAGCTAGGAGAGCTGCAGGGGAACGCTCACCTTCCCTGGCCTCCTGACCGTACGCTGCACCATAAACTGGACCGGTTTGGACCCCTGCTCTGTGGTTTCACACCAAACAATCCCACACACACACACATATTACATCCACAACGCTAAAAAGCACACACAGCATCATCATGTGTACATCGGCACACAAACACATCGTAGTCACACTCACACTCAGATATGCTGATAAACACACTAACACACAGGCATGCGAACACACATACCTGTGCCTCGAACACACAGACGGTTGTCAAATGTCCGATCCAAGAGGCAGAGATTGACGGACCTCACAGGATAGCGAGAAGAGCCCGAGTCGGGCTGGGTTTCGCTGCACTCTGTGTGACCTCTATCTGACCAGGAATGAAAGGGCAAAATGCCAAGAGCATTCATACCCTCACTGGCCTATCAGTGGAGTAGAGGAGGACTGAGGACAAGAAGACAAGTCCACTAATTTCACTGGACTGAACTAGAGAGTGAGTTTCATGCTTTTATGAGGAGAAACCCGTCAAAACTCATACACTTACATCTGTAATGACTTAAGGGGTCTCAGAAGAATTACTGTGCTCGATTGAAAATAAATAAAACTGTGGAAAACAGTTTTAGGCAAAAACAACCTCTTGGGACCCCACCAAAGTGTCCACACTGGTAAAGTATTTGAGTGTGTGGAAAATATTAGCGTATTTATTACAAACAAATTTTTATGATGATGAATATTACTGCCCTGTGTAAAATGGCCACTAGTCATAGGGAAGACATTTTTCCCAACAAAAAAAAACTGAGTGCACAGGACATTGTAAACCAGATAAGGAATGCTTTGGTCTAACACCGTCTTAAGCTAGATAGAGAAAGGCCAGTCTTAAATCTTAATGAGCATTCAAGCAGCGATGACCGAACACTCATTCAAACCGTATGTGAAATAGGGCCAGGCACGGGAACTCAGTGGCCTTGAGTTAACCTAACCACTGAACGTATGATGGCCAACAGCTTGGCATCAAAGATTCTCAGAAAACAACCTGGAAGACATCAGGGAAGGTCTCAATCTCAACTGTTCAATGCCTCACTTAAGGGAAGAGGAGAGATAGACTTCTCTGCATAGTCTGTCTGCCTCTTCACCCCCTCCATGTTTGGATACTGTCTGTCCACTAGCCACTTTTACCACTGTCTTTATGCCTCACTGTTTGCGTGCTATATTAGCACATTAGCACATATGCATAACCCCCCCCCCCCCCCCCTCCATGCCACAGCCGAACTGTGGCCACACTTATACATTTTCTTTTAATAGTTAAATATATAGATATATAGACTTTACTTTACTTTATTTCTGCATTGTTGCACAGTTGGACTCACTCATTTGCACTATCACCATGACCTCTATCACCATTGCACTACCAACATGACACTCATTCACACAGAGCACCTTACCATACCTTACTATGCACGGAGAATCACAGGCTCAGTCCCTGCCTCAGACATTGCAAGCGCCTCTGATTGATTAATCACCACTATGTGGATACTGTTTTTAGAATTGATTTAGATTAAGAGTTAGTATAATTTGTATTTTAGTATATTTAGCACATTCGTTATCTTCTACTGCCCTTATGGCTTAGCTGTGTTTTTATATTATATACTTTAATTACTCTTTCTGCTGTTAAAGAATGTGTTTGTGTTGTCTGTATGCTGCTGAGACCTTGAATTTCCCCTGGGGATCAATAAAGTATCTATCAATCTATCTAATCACAACAGGAGGAATAGCAGTCCCCTAGGAGATGTAAGATGTATGAAGCCCAGTATCAAAGCTGCTGTCTATCAACTTGGATCTGGCCTGGTTACGGGCCAAATCTGCCATGGATTTAGTGAATGTGTGCCAGACCAGGGTTAGTTCAGACTCAGAGCTATCTCTTATCTGGGGCTAGGCCATGGTACAGTGCTGCCTTCATTCAAGCAAATCTCCATGCCATTCAGCAAATGAAATCTGATATGAAAAGTTCACAAATATCCATATTTAGTTATGAGAATGAAGGGGAAATGCTTTGGCAGTACATTTCAACAGTCCACATCTAGGCATCGCTGTGACAAAGTACATGGTATTTCAAATCTATGATTACATTGGGAAAGCGCCTGTGCAGCAATGTCTAAAACAGTATTTAGCATGACCTCTGGCTAGCACTCAACAAAAATATGATCTCAAATCCCACAATATCTGTAAAATTATATTTTTCATGGTCTTGAGATCAACAGTAGCCTACCTTACCTTATGGCATGACTTTCCCTGACGCAACTCCGTTAATGCGATTCAGCGTTCTGTCCAGGTTAGCCTCCAGAATCAAAGCATGAAAGGCTGGGTTTGGCAGCAATAAGAGGCTGATCCCCTGACAGATGGGACCAATTAATGTAATCAGATGGGCAATTAGCTCAATAAAGATCCAACATTAGCCTGACAGAGATCACTTTAAGCAGGCCACAGCAGCTTATCAGATTAGCCGATATCGCCATTCAGACAGATAGGCCCTGGATAGGGGTGTAGGTTTGTCCTGTGCTGATTGAATGATTGACAGGTGGAGTAGGTGAACAGGGAATCGTTAGCCTATCAGTTGGTGTAAATATTTCTGTAGCTGTTTCCTGATGCGCATTTGCCTTTAGCTAATCCAGAGACTTTCTAATGAGGAGACACAGCACTCAAAAAATCCTCCATAGAAATGCATGGAGTTTGTTTGTAACGCCAATAGATAGATAGATAGATAGATAGATACTTACTTATATATATATATATATATATATATATATATATATATATTACATATTTATATATATATATATATATATATATATATATATATATATATATATATATATATATATATATATTACATATTTATAATATGACCGTTGTCTACACATATCCCACCCCTTCCTCGGCAAAACGTCGACATGTGAATACATTGAGCCAATCATGTGGTGTGATGTGAATACATTGAGCCAATTATATGGTGTGTTGTGAAGACATCGTGCCAATCATGTGTTGTGAACTCACCGCTGGAGCAAGATTGGTGTCGTGAAGCCTTTGCGCAGGTAACCTGACCCTAGCCAGATGAATGTCGTTCCGTTTAGCTCCGCCTAGCTTCACTCACATCCATCTGGGACCTACGACGGAGTATTAGGGCCACACATGAAGAGAAAAAATATTTTTGCCATGGCGAGATTAAACTCGACATGTTGACTTTAAAGTCGACATGTCGACATTAAACTCGACATTTCGAGAATAAAGTTGAAATTTAATGTCGACTTTAATCTCGACGTGTCGACTTTAAAGTCGCCATGTCGACATTAAACTCGACATTTCGAGAATAAAGTTGAAATATCAATTTCTACTTTAATCTCGACGTGTCGACTTTAAAGTCGACATGCTGACATTAAACTCGCAATAGGCCCTACTGTTTAAACATAGCCTCACAGTTTAAGCTATGTAGCCTACACTAATACACAATATGTTACATGAAAAATGGGCTTCAAATAGGTGTTATTTCAGATAGATTGCAGATATTCAGATAGATTGCGTCTTGTCTGTTAACTATCATTGCCGTCATCGTGAAGTCTGTCTCGCGGTTATGGAAATACTATGCCGTTTAGGCTAAATAGCTAGAAAAATATATGTATCCAATGATATAATGTTTCTATACAAAATGTTATTTCACTCTGTTTTACGTGGTTAAGGCTACTGCACATCCAAATAACTGCCCTTGATGACCCACGGGCGTCACTCTCCATAGGATAACATGGCAAAACTCATTTTTCTAAAACTGCTTTTCCATGTCTCACTTGCAATACGTAGCCTATAGGAGGCTAGAAACACAGGTAGGCCTATAGCTTAAGCATATATACTATTTTGATCCCGTGAGAGAATATGTGTGCATGCACTTCATTTATGCACTTTGTGTGCATATGTGTGCAAGTAGGCTACTAGCCTACATGGGGTGGTCGGGAGGACAGCTTCATTCGTCCCTCCATAGACATTCAGTAATGGGCTGTTTTGCGTCCATTACAAACAAGCAACGTGAAAGTCTAGGATTGGGGAGAGCGCCTAGTATGCCTCTAGTGCATAAGCATGAAGTTGAACATTCAGATGCAACAACTAAATGTTTAGAACAACACTTTAATAATAGGCCTACAATAAATAAATAAACCGCTATGACCTTTAGGCTACTTTTGACCATCGCATTTATCGCCTGTAACTCCGTGATAAGGACCTAACAGCAAAGTATTTGGCTGAGCAACGTAGGTTAATATGTTCTATGTTTTGTCCACATGATATAGGCTTATGTCTAATCATTGTTGCACTCGAACACTCTGAATCATTGTTGCACTTGTTGCATTGTTTCATTCGTCCTCCCTTTCAATCGTCCCGAGCGGTCGTTCTCTCTCCAAACTAACTTTATTCTCAAAATGTTGAGTTTAATGTCGACACGTCGAGATTAAAGTCGACATGATATTTCAACTTTATTCTCGAAATGTTGAGTTTAATGTCGACATGGCGACATTAAAGTCGATACGTCAAGATTAAAGTCGATATTACATTTCAACTTTATTCTCGAAATGTCGAGTTTAATGTTGACATGGCGACTTTAAAGTCGACATGTTGAGTTTAATCTCGTCATGGCAAAAATATTTTTTTCCTTCATGTGTGGCCCTAATACTCCGTCGTAGGGACCTCTTCCATAGAGCTGGTAAGTCCCGCCCTTTCCGCTGGACCTCTAGATTGAAAAATCTTCAATGCAAGTGAATGTGAGAAAATAATTATTTTCTGGTCCCGTTTGATTTGTGCCATGAATGTGAACATATGTCGTCTGTGAATTTTTAATATAATTTTTCATGTTACGAGTTTGACAGTATATTATATGATTCTTCGGCTATCAGTTGTGGAAAAGACATAACGAGAAAGACTACATGTCGCCTGTGACGTGAGCTAGCTCTAATCGCTAACATTAACTGAGATGCTAGTTTTTGTAACGGCAGGAATAAACACACATGGTAACAAAAATATTTGAAACATGTCTAGCTTCACTCAACACATTAACACTACGATACAGTGTGATTGTAAAGTTGTATGGTTCACTGTGTTCAAAGTCGATCTTAATAACCCTCTACATCTCGACCAACTGATGGTTGTTATGGGAAACTAGTGATCTGTCGTCTAGCGGAAAGTTGTAGTCCACAAAGTGCTCTCACACAAAGTTTAACCGCATCAAACTTCTACCCGCTCAATTGTAGCATTCTTTACACGAAATTTTATATTAAAAATTCACAGACAACGTATGTTCACATTCATGGCACAAATCAAACGGGACCAGAAAATAATTATTTTCTCACATTCACTTGCATTGACGATTTTTCAATCTAGAGGTCCAGCGGAAAGGGCGGGACTTACCAGCTCTATTGAGAGTGATTTCTCCAACCAACTTTATGGTTTAGCCAATCAGGACGCAGGGCGGGAGTTTCATAGATGTGACATAGCGTAGAAGCGACTGTGAGTCTGTTATTAGCGTCACGGGTTGGCTTCGATGTGAGTGGTTGAAGTAGCACGTCAATAGATGACGGACAAGTGGCTTATTCAATCATATGCAAGCATTTTTTGATTAGGCCCAGCCTTCTGAAGCAACACTTCAATGGATCGGTTCCAGATGGATGAGTGGAGCTAGGCGGAGCGAAATTCATCTGGCTATTGCCAGGTTATTGCGCAGGCGCATTTCTGCTGAATAGGATGCCCGATGAGTGTCCAAAAAGCGTTGCAATATGGTCGCCGAGTGGAGGGACTTGCCTAAAAGGACTTTGGCTAAACTCTACATAAGAACCCATGTAGGAAGGATAAAAGATTGACAACACATGTGCGTTTGAATTGATTCGTGGCTGACTACCTGCTCTGCTGCCCAGGCAGCTCGTTCATTGTGGTTAGCTCCGGAACAAGGGCTTCAGAGCAGTTCCTGTCTCATGCCACGGATAGCCTCTGTATGTCCTTTTGTTCTGTTAAAATGAAGGCATTAAAGCGCTGCTCAAATGATTTTGATTACACTAAGCTCTTTTAAGAGATGCAAGGATGTCATTTGTTTTCCGGGACTTCTGAGGGATGATTTCGCGCAAACAAAGACCAGGCTACTTGGAGAAAAAAAAATAACACTTTTACAGACACACACAAGGGAAATGTTTAATTATAACAATTGGAAGGAGCTGAACATTTGCAGTGCAGAAAACTGAATGAGAGTGAGGAGAATGAAGGAAAAGATTGAGCCTAATTGTGTTTTCAATCAAACAAATCATAAAATCATCCGTGCAAACATCCTTCTCTTCAGATTGTGGGGTCTTTTTTTACAGCATAATTAATCCGGGATGGTGGTCCCCACATTACCAGAGAAATCCAACACTGGTCTGTCGAGTTTGCACAGAGCCATAGTTCCAATCTCCATTCAGCGAGAAAGTGCTTCATATGGCAGGGCACACACACACACACACACACACAGTGTGCTTTGGGCTTTCCTTTTTGAAATATCCCTAGTCTGCTTATTAATAGCACATACATGATACACGTAAGCATGCAAACCTACATTGAGAAACACTCAGTCTTGCTGATGCTGACACACATAACCTTGCACACAGACATACATTTAAACATATGTATGCACACCACTACCACTGCCTCAAACACACATACACACGCACACACAAATACACACTCTGGGAACAAGGACTGTCATGTATACTGCTTCAAAGCATACTTGCTCCCCACCATAGATTTATTTGTACTCCATGTCAGGATTAATATTACTTTGTTCTGTCGTAAATACGGCACAGAGGCCGGTCAGCTGACCACTGATGGTGGTCTGAGCTTCAGTGTGGCGTGAATCTGCCCGCCCGCCACAGACTATCTGGGTGGCCCTCGGCCTCGACCCCACAGTGGCTTTGAAAGTGTTCGCTCACTGGGGACTCTGGTAACCAGAGGATATTGGAGCGGTTGAACCCTGGAGAAGATAACCCTTACCGCGTCTAATATATGTCATTAGTCAGTGGGCAAGAGACCAAATCCACCGCTGCACACAAATCGCTCCACGCAGAGCCCCCTTTGATTACCCTCTTACTCCCAAGAATTGTTTTTTTTTACCATATCCTATATGCTATATCCATATCGGAATACGCATCTATGAGTCCCTTGTTTCAACTTCGCAGAGACAGAGAGAGAGCGAGAAAGAGAGAGAACGATGAAGAGAGATGTAGTGAAATGATATCAAAGCAAGTTTCCATGACGCTGAGGCCGATCTGAACGCTTGAGTGAATAATGCAAGAGCCCCATGTGGGTTATAGCACATCAGAGAGCCCGTCCTATAGGCACATGAAACGCAGAAACGCATTCCTCACAGACATCTGTGTGGCAGCGACTAGGCCTCTTGGTGGAGCCCAAATTAGCCTCTTCTCCCCAACGTCAATTCCGAAAGGAGCATTAATACTTACTGCTGACGTGGCGCATGAAAAAACAAGAAACAGGCAAAGCAGAAACACATGATTGGGAGTGTGTGGCGGGAAGCATTGATGCCCATTATCAATTTGACTTGTGGTGGAGCGACGTGCCGAGCGTTTCCATTTCGCGTAAACTCTCAACAACTTTGGCGCAGGCTTCAGTAGTTTCTTCAAGGGGTGAACTGAAAGACGAGGATGATGTCACTCGCTGTTGAATTCTGGGAAGCGATCGTCGGAGGCAGCTCCGATCCAGCAACAGTCCGTCTCTGCTGACTTGAGTCGACCCCAATCAGGCGATAAAACAACGATTCCCCCTCTACGATACTTCAGAGAAGACGCATTTATGTGCGACGGTAGGTTTCAACCCTGTCCAAAAGACGCCTCTAAACCCTGCTGCCTCTGACCACATCCTGTCTATGATTCCCACCAGTCTAAACAACTAAGGGGAAGAGCTTGCAGAGATGGCACACATACCATGTTTAATGAAATCTTGCTTGGATTCTCACTCGTATTAACATTCTCTTTGATGAGTGTTCAATCATTGACTTTCACAGGGAGAGGAGAGGCGTTCTTTCTCTCAACCACATCCTGTTTTCAGCTAAAAGGGTGTAAGGGGGCTGCATTCCAGTTTTTTGGCGTGGCATGGCCTTCAGGAAATGATCAGGTGGAGCAGGACTGGGTGGCTCATCTCTGTGGGGTGGCATGTGTGTGTGTGTGTGTGATCGTGTTTGTGTTCACACCAGACAGACTGATCTCACGCTGACGTCTAGCCGGCATCCTCACCCCTACCACACCACCCTCACCAGGCGGTGTGTGTGTGTGTGTGGGTGTAGGTGTGGGTGTTCACATAAAACAACCCAATCACCAGAATGTCATGCTGGCATCCACAGAAACACCCTTGGTTCCCTGTCCTCACACACCCACCACCAACCAACCCTGCCCTCACACACACACCCACCACCAACCAACCAACCCTGCCCTCACACACAACAAAGACAGAGACAGCTAACGACAAAAAGCACCCCCCCCCCCCCCACCTCCTCCTCTCTCTATCTATCTCTCACCAAAAGAAAAAAAAAACTAACAACAAAAAAGCGAGAAGCGTTTACACCCCTCTCTCAAACTTCTCATGCATGCCATCAGCGGGTTCCTTTTCATCCGCGTCCCGCCTGACCAGATCAATGGGAGTCCTAACGACGCTTACTGTAAGCGCAGCCATAAAAAAAACAGTAGGAGTGGGTGCAAGAGTACAGTCTGCACAGCACAGCACAGAGCAAGGCTCAGTTACTGTATGACCGCTTGATGTCATTCGCCAATTTCTCAGCAGTCTGAGCACAACCCACAAGCACTGAATATTGAGTATCATACTCAAGCAGTGAGAACAATAAGGCCATTCCCCAAAAAGGAAGGACATTAGGAGAGGGGATGGTGGTGGTGGTGGTGGGGGGGGGGGGGGGTTCTTCTCAAAGGTGAAGGATGATGTCCTTTGGACATTGTAACTGTCAAAACGACACTTTTGGACCATAGGCAACCAGAGTGATTTGAACAGGGCTGATGGAGAAGACCTGGAGCCAGTGTCACTGAAATCTATGCCCAGAGAGAGAGAGAGAGAGAGAGAGAGAGAGAGAGAAAGAAAAACAGAGGAAAAGCAGCTGGAAGTAGCAGCCGGCGCCTCTCCCATTTCATAGAGTCACTGAGTGCAGCATGGTTAAGTCATTTGCATGTACAGTACACTGCAGAAATGTTGGGAAGATGGGTGTTCTGACCTGGGTCTAACCTTACCGCATATGATCACAGGACTGTGTCAAGAGAAGGGATGAGAGGAGAGAGAGAATGTGTGTGTGTGTGTGTGTGTGTGTGTGTGTGTGTGAAGGATAATATGAGTGTGTGTGCACGAGAGAAAGAATGAAGAGAGAAGATAAGAGGAAAGAGATAATGAAGAATGGAGAGAATACTAGATGGATGGAGAGTGAGGAAAAATGATTTAAGCATAATGCATTATGAATACAGAATGTAGAAGAAATCCTTGAAAATACAATTAATAATAGGCAAGTTGTATATTTATGATCATATAAAAACATAGAACATCATAGGAAACATATTTTTTATTTTAAAAACTACTTTAACTTGTTATAGATAGGAGTTCACAGAAACAGGTGGGGGAGACAGACAGTTTACAAATAATGAACTGAGGATCCAAAGTAAACATTCCAACAATTTCCCAACACACAAGCAATAAATCTAAACCGTAAAAAATATGCATTTATTTCTTACATATAACAAAAATAATAAAACAAAGAAGAAAACAGCATGCCTGATGCAAACTTCACAGTCTCTGAAATTGTTAGCCAACCCGCTGGCGGCTGTATCAAAAGAGCATGTGAAAAAAACATGGACATTCATTAATGGTTGCACTGGAAGATGCAATGTGTGCGTGTCTACTGCAGCAAGGCCACATGGAATCAACTAAATATCCCTTCATTCCACAACTAAATACATACATGCTCAAAATCTAGCTTTTATTTTATTTTTTGAAATAATGGCTACGGTTTTGTCATTCCTTAAAAATAATGTTTTTACATTCTCTATTTTATTTTTCATATGTCCACTCCACACACAGAACAGTAATCACACAGAACCAAAGAAGATGGAGCTACGAAATATTGAATCTCCGTGGAAAAAAGTACACAATCTTCTTTTCTGTGGGTTACAAAAATAATGTCTCTCTCTTTACAGTGCAGTACGCAGTATTGAAAATGCCTGTTAGCTTGCATAAGGGTAGGTGGGGGTGTCGGTCTCAGTCTCTGGCTCCTGTGCTGCTACAGACCTATGGAGGAACGAGAGGAAAACATCAGTCTCATAGCAACCCCCATTCAGACGTGTCCTACCACTAAGAGGACTAATAACCGCAGCAATTACAGTAAAAACACTCTTCTCTATTTGAACATGTCAAAGATAAACATTGAGTGGAAAAGCACAGAGCCGATGCCCACTGTCTGCCACAGTTGTATTTTACTGTATGTGTGTGTGTGTGTGTGTGTGTGTGTGTGTGTGTGTGTGTGTGTGTGTGCGCGCGTGTTGAAAGTATTGTATGGCGTGTGTTTGCATTGTATGCCTTTTTTACTGTACTGTAAATGTGTGTGTGTGTGTGTGTGTGTGTTTGTGTGTGCATCTACAGTATGCGCCCAAGTGTGCTCTGATGAGTTTGTGTCTGTGTGTGTGAAGGAAAGACATTGTATAGATGTGATCTGTTGAGTGTCTGTGTACTGTGTGTATGTGTGTGTGTGTGTGTGTGTGACTATGTCGGCCTCTCCAATGATGTCAGCGCTGACAGCATCCAGGGTTTGGCTAAGCATCTTTGGTTCCGTAGTGCTACTCCGATAACCCTGGTTCTTTCGTTCTTTCCTTCTCTCTCCTCCCGTTCCTCCGTCTTTCCATCTCTCTCTCCTTTCCTCCCTCTGTCTCTGCCGAGTCGAGCTGTTCCAGACCTCCAGACCTGTCTCCTTTCACACTGTGAAATATCACTGGGGCCTCCGACGCCACAAAAAGGCACAACCGCAGACGTACCACCCCACTCTCTCTCTCTCTCTCTCTCTCTTTCTCTCTCTCACACTTTCTCTCCTCCCTCTGTCAACTTCTCTCTCTCTCTGCCTCTCTCCCTTTTTCTGTCTCTCCATCACTCTCTCTCTCTCTCTCCCTTCCATCCAGCCCTTCCTGTGCCCTCTGCTCTGCTCCAGCATACGTTAATGTGGCACCAGCCTGTCTTAATAGAGGGCACCACCACACTCGCTATTTCCCACCGCAGCGATGCTGGGCGCTATGGAAACCCAACCCATCCCCCCCACTCCACCACCACCAGCCCCTCCAAAAACACACACACACACACACACACAGCATGCACACACACACACACACAGCATGCATTTCAGTGGCATTACGTGTCCTCTCAACCACTCCATCCTCACACTCACACACACCATCCTTAAAGAGTACACAGAGCCACTCCAGGCTCCATAAACCAACATGGAGGCCCGTGAGTCACTGATGATGGAGGTGGCGGTTTGTCGGGCGGGGTGAGCCTATTGACAGACCGTGAGGCATGTGCCACGTACAGGAGAAGGCATTCCACCAACAGGCCCATCTGTGTTTGTTTTGTGACCCTGGAGCCCCATATGATGTCTACCAAGCCTGTGGTTTATTGACTGAGATGTGTGTGTGTGTGTGAGAGAGAGAGAGAGAGAGAGAGCGTGGTGCTGATAGACAGATGCTAGTGACGCAACCTACCTGAAAAGACAGATCTTTTATTGGCATCCCGCACGCTCTGGCTACCTGAAACAGCCGCCAAACAAACAACAACATTAATTTCCAATTACGGACAACACAAACACAGGAGCAGAAACCCATATAACAGCATATGAAAACTACGCAGTGCCAGAGCAGCGGGGCAGTCCCACAGCATTGCCTAAGCATTTTCTGGCAAGAGACGAAATTAATTGTGGATTTCCATAACTGTGTTTTCATTGGCTCATAAAATACTGTACTCGTTATGCCCCCCCCCCCCCCCCCCCCCTGCTCATTAACGGCATGGAAATGATTACGGCGCTGAGAATCAGAGGGAATTAATCAGCGCTAATCAGACTGAAATGGGCCCTGGCTGGACTGGACAGCAGGTGTAAATCAAACGTCTTTTAAGGGACTCGGGGTCCGCTTGGGTCACAAAGCCCCCCCCCCCCCCCCCCACTGCAGGGCGGGACTGGGACGTGGAGAGGGGACAGGAGGCGGGTCTCTTTCATCTTTGTTGAGGTTAGCGGTTACCCCGACGGCAAAGTCTCTAAAATAACAGGAAATTGTTGTAGATCTTTTCCACTCTTTTCTCCTCCTCCCTTTTCTTTGCTTTTCTGTTCGCCGTCTCCTCTGCCATAGACTTTGCGCCAGCCCTTAAACATGCACTGGCACAAAGAATATGTGTGCGTGTGTGTGTGGGTAGGGGTGCCAGTGAGCTGTACCTATACACACCCCACACACACACACACACACGCACACACGCACACACGCACATACGCACGCACACACACACACGCACGCGCACACACACACACACACACACACATACACACACACACACACACACACACACAACATACACACAGGCACACACATATACAGATGCAAACAAAGGTAGACACACACACATATAGACATACAATAGACACTCACAAAACACTGACCAGTCTTCCTCTTCAGCTATGTCCCCATCATCTGACCTGTCTGACACATATGTGTACATGTACACACCTAGACCCTCTTCACCAGCAGTCTGTGGCTTACACATCTTCTTGCTCTTGTTTTTGTTTTTCTTCTTCTTCAAAACACACAGCTGGCATGACAGAACCCCCCCCCCCCCCCCCCCCCCACACACACACACACCGCCTTCCTTTACTGGAAATTATGAAGATAGATTTCAACATTTAATAAAATCCTGTGTCAGAGACCAACACCGACCATCCCTCGGCGAGACCCGTCACATGCACTTAACATTGTAGTCCGATGCCAAGCTAGTGTGTGTTTGGCTTGAGCAAGACCCATACCCCCCCTGACCCATCAAGCTTAGCCGGTCAGCGAATTTCCCCACGCACTGTGATTTCTGGTTGCCCAGTGAGCCAATAATTTGTTTACCAAGGCAATTATATAATATCAATTTGAGAACATTTTCATTTTTCAGGATGTTCTCAGTCCATGGTAACAAAAGTGAAAAGTTTTCTCACACACAAAGCAACAATGCAGCACAGAAATGCAGAGACGCTGTGAGCATCTATGTGTTCTATGTATTATTATTCTGCTTAATCCTCTGTAAACACACACACACGCACGCACATACACACACGCACACACACACACACACACGCACGCACGCACATACACACACGCACACACACACACACACACACACACACTCACACGTACATACGCACACACACACACACACACACACACACCTACGTGCACACTTACACACACACACACCTACGTGCACACTTACACACACACACACTCACACGTACATACGCACACACACACACATACGCGCACACACATACTGTACACACACACACACACACACACACACACACACACACACACACACACACACACACACACACACACACATACACACACACACACACGTGTAGCTGAGGATAATGAATAGATGGCCCTCTGTGAGATTGAATCTGAGTTCAACTGTGCAGCGCAGCCTCAGTGTTGGCTGTGGCCCACGTATTAAACACAATCTCAACACCATAGCAGTATATTCAACTCATTAATGGACAAATGGCTCCTTGAGGAAGACCTGATCTTGCAACAGCACTTTCAAAGACAAGGAGAAATGGCCATGGACAATTTATGAGAAACTGGAGAATATGATTTTGGGCAGTAAGTCATTGATTAGCTCCAAGTAAGGTATAAATCTTTCAAGTAAGCCCTGGAAATGAAATACTAGATATCTCCGTGAGACAATATCAACATAATGAAAGTAAAAAGGCCATTTTTCAGGACCCAAGCCACACAAGGTGTAAGCCCCCACGTACACATAAGTCCTCTGTAATAAGGAACAGAAGAGTGCTGGCACACTAGAGCAGGCTTATAAATGATCTGACGAGATGCAGATTTTTCAATTCCAGAACTAAGGGAGAAGGGAAGCATCGAATGGTAATAAGTCTGGAGAAGATTTACAGAAATGACATGACAGCAAACCATAACATAACTCTTCTGAAGGTTGTGGTGCAACATTACAGGCCAAGTGTGTGTGTGTGTGTGTGTGTGTTTGTGTGGTGGAACAGCATTACAATAAACACAAACATACACAAAACGAGAGAGAGAAAGAGAGAGAAATGGGAAATTATAATAAAATAAAGGAACAAGCGGGAAATAGAACATAACATGAATAATAAACTAGCAAACAGACAGTGAGACAGACAGACAGACAGAGAGACAGACAGACAGAAAGAGAGACAGATGGGGAGAGGCAACCAAGACAGACAGAGGAGAGAAAAAAGAGACTAATTGATGCACATAGAGACAGACACGTGTTGTCCATCAGGCCGAGGCCAGTGGGCCACTCACACTTGTCCTGCTCGGGGGGCTCCAGGATGTCGCTCTCTGTGTCGTTGGGGATGCGCCAGGGCTGCCTGATGGCCTGGAGCTGCTGGTAGAAATCATCCTGCAGGGAGAAGGAGAGGAGAGAGGAGGAGAGGAGAAGAGGAGGAGAGGGGAGGGAAGGAGGGGAGGAGAGGAGAGGGGAGGAGAAGAGGAGAGGATAGAGGAGGAGAGGAGAAGAGGAGAGGGGAGGAGGACGAGAGGAAAAGAGGAGAGGAAGAGAAGAAGAGAGGGGAGGAGAGAATAGGGGAGGAGAGGAGAGAGGAGGAGAGAAGAGGAAAGGGGAGGGGAGGTAAGGAGAGGCAGTTGTGTTTACAAGTACATAAAATCATACATACAGAGCTTTACATATGCAGAAGATGCATAAAGATGATGATACATGGGTCAATTTTGAGCAATACTGCTGGACGATCCCATGATCTGTTACTAGTGGTCATTGTGCATGCAGCACAGCACAGTATCATATTCATAGCTTTGCAAACATGGAAGACAAAACCAAAGAACAAGAAGGCTTTAGCCAGTGTCA
>NC_055973.1:5915174-5917674 GCF_018492685.1 Alosa sapidissima
AGAGAGAGAGAGAGAAAATCATAACAAACTAACCGCAGGAACAGGTGGATGATGTGTATGTGATGCATGTGTGTGATTGAGTGAGAAAGAGAAAAAAAAAATCTCACAACAACTCTGGAGCCAAACAAATGGCCAAAGCCATTTTTTCCATCATGCCTCGATCTCCTCTCAAACTAGTAGTGCCAGAGTACACACATACACAGGCTGACCAATAATACCCTATGAAGTCATACACTTCTGCTCTCCTAATGTTTGGACGGGACTCAAACACTGTGGTGTTTTCCTGAGCTGGAGAAGGCTTGGTTGTGTTCCCCGTGTTTTTCTTAAAGGCTTTAACTAGTCCTGGGCGGCGGTGTTTACTAAGTGCATAAACTGTGTGGGACTCGGTTTCCTGCGCTGCTCTGGAGAGTCTGGGCTTTATATGTGGCCACATGTGCGGGGTCGCTCTCAAATACAGGCAGATATTTGTTTGCTTTATTGGTAGTTATTCAAACATTTTTGTTTGTGAAAGAGAAAAAAAAACATGGCTGCCAACTACCAACGGGAACATCTGGGGCAACATTTCCTTGTTTTTGTACAACTGGAAGCTTACGAGCATTTTGGTTTCTTTTGAGGGGGAGAAAGGGAAACAAGCGAGGAGTCATCATGCAAATGTCTGTGGGAAAAAAATGACTGACCACTGATGGTCCTCAGGAAGAGTGTGGTGTGTTGGTGTGGTGTGTGACATTTGATAAATACCACGTATAAGCTTGACATGCTTCTCGCAAACCCTGACTTCCACACTTACATGAGCAAATAGGGCCGTCTCCAACGTAAACAACATTTCATTTTTCTACACCATAAAAATCAGAAACACATGTTTGTATTGCTAAATACGCAGATGCTAAGGCCCAAAAGCTTCGAGAGCACTGGGGCAAAAGATGCTTGAGGAAATGGTTCTCTTTCCAGAGAACAGTTCCAGATTTGTTTTATATACCAATCTTTCACAGTCATCCATTCATTACCCTCCGTGACATGACATGTGTGACTTAATTACTCTCTCTCTCTCTCTCTCTCTCTCTGCACTTAATCAAACATCATGTTGAAAACATTTATCATTTTTCCAAGTTAACATGCAGTATAATGGGTTCGGGGTTTCCTATATGGGTCCATTGCTTTAAACAGATGCCCACCTGTGTTGCATGGCATTTTCTACTTAAATTGAGATGAAATGTACTAACATAAACACATAGGGCTGTGATGTCCATAGGAAAGGGAAAAGCCACGGTATGAAATCCAGTAAAGTAGTTGCTTTGATAGATCTCTGTTATGATATTAAGGTGGTTACGATGCATTCCAACCTCCAAAATGAAAACATAATGATTCAATGATCCCATATTTTTCACATGTAAACACAATCATCTAGTCTCTGAGCATGTGTAGGAAAGCCAGTGATACTCTGTGTGGATTGTGAAGTCATCTATGTTGCTTCATTTGGTGGTGTAGTGTTTAAGTACGTCATTCAGTTCGCCTCCAGTCTGCTTGCATGAGTAACAGAAGAGTAGTCGGCACAATAGTAAACAGAGGGCACAGATGAATGGACTATTTCCCTGTAATGATCATTAATTGCACTTCGCCATTCAACAGTATTTAGATAGAAAAGACTATGATCATATAAATAGTTGAATCATACTTTAAACAGTACCATGTAGTGTGTGTGTGTGTCTATATATGTGTGTGTGTGTGTAGCTGGGTATGTGTTCATGCATGTGTGTGTTATTTCACAACTATTTGTCAGTTTGTTGATATCAAGATGTTTATAAAATTATATTGACTGTGTTTTTGTGGGGGATCTTGTATGTGGCAACAGACCTAATCTTTATCTCATGCCTTACTGCGGCATTGGAGGATTCCTGGAATGTCCAAGTAAAAACATCTTTATGAGACAGATGTGATGTAGCAGTGAGCTGTACCACCCACACACAGCCACACAGCCACACCAATACATGCATCTTATCCATATGATAGCTTTATAGGGAATGTGTTTGTCATATATCAGCATTCTGCATTAATATCATCACCACTGATGAAGACACTGCATTGCCTGAAAGCTGCATGGCCTCTAGGTCATAGAATGGCTTCCAAATGTTCACACCACCAGGGCTGGTGGTTGGCTTCAGCAGTTCTTTCCATTTGTGGGCCAAGATGGGGGGTGGGGGTGAATTTGGCATTTATCGGTTGGACCGACATCCAGGCTGGCACAGGCATGATGGCGAGGCAGAACCGATTCACTCCAAATTGTCCATGATCAAGCCAGAGGCAGCAAATTTGGTGACTTTGAAAAAAAGGGAACCGTTTGAAGAGAGTTAGAGAGAGAGAGAAAGACAGAGAGAGAGAGAGAGAGAGAGAGAGAGAGCAAGGCAGATCTAATCTATTATAAACAGTCTTTGATCACGACGCAAAAACACTCAGTGCAGGCCTATGGGACGACGGCACGCAATTCCACCATTTAAAACATATG
>NC_055973.1:5920174-5945174 GCF_018492685.1 Alosa sapidissima
AGTATGTGTGGTGCCTACCAGCGAGATGCTTGCCCATGTCCTCCAGCTCCTTGGAGAAAAGTGACTCCTGCAGCTGCAGACTGCGCTGGCTCAGTGGGCTTCCCCCGCGGTTGGCCTTCACATCGGTCAGCCACACCGGGTGACGCTACAGAGAGAGACCAGGTCAAACAGAACAGAGAAGGTGGGAAGGAGAGATGGAGAGGGTGAGGGGAGAGGTGGAGATGGAGAAATAGAGAGGTTGAAAGAGGAGGGAGATAAGAGGAAGAGGAATTGAGGAAGAGAAAGAAAGAGCAAAGAAAGAGGGAACATAGAGGGGGAGAAAGAAAGAGGGAGAAGTGGAGACAGTGATTCCCATGAGAGAGAGAAAAAGAGAGAGGGAAGGAGTAAACATAACAGAGTCTCATTAGAAGAAGAAAGTATTACATTACACGTTTATATACAGAGAGATATTGTGAGTTATTGCAAAAATTCTCAGGCCATATCTGTTCTAATGAGGGGTGATTGTTATTTTTATGGGCCTTAGAAAAACACAAGAGACCGCAGCAACCTCAAGATGAAAGTCACTTATGGCAACAAGGGTTTAACTTTGTTCGTGATCATCGTACTAGACTGTCAGTAGTGGTTTGAGGAGGTTTTAAAATAACAATCAATAAATTCGCAGGGAATCGGAGTTAAAGGCTTGGCATGGTGCCTGCCGGCACTGTTATTACTGTTGCATTTCATAAACTATAAATCCTCCCGATTTGGATACAGTTTCTTACTTCATACTAACCTCAATAAAGCGAAAAATATAAGCGAAAAATGAAAAACGGAGAAAGTTAACACGAAATAGCCGAAACCTAAAAGTCACTCACGCTCCTCTGGTGGCGACCTTAAATGCTTGTTAGACTGCATAAGCACATTTTATCATGCCAACTAAAGTGCATGAGCCCTTTTCTGGCAGAGGGTGCATCGACATGCTGGCGCTAGCTAATACGCCCATCGATGATCCTTCACTACATCATGGCTTTTGAAAATATGTACGGAAATAGATTTCAGTGTCATTCTTATAGTATAGGAGTATATGGTATATTTGTGATGTGGGTTAAATAATTACAGTGCATGAAAATGCACTGTACTGTTCTTCCTAGGCTTCTTATTCTTAGCTTTATTATTCTTCTTCTAACGCAGCTAATGCAGCTTCAACCGTTTAACGTAGAAACTTCATTCAAACTATGTTACGTAGGACATGTGGGCTTTGTATTTTTCATCTTTGTAACTTTTATACTTTTTAAACTATTAATAAAAAACTATTCAAAAGTTCCCCATAGACTTAACATGGGCTGATGACATCACAATGGGCTAATTAACTTGATTTGCACCTGTATCAACTTCCAGCTGCTCAACTAAGCCCCATCAAAGAGCCAGTTAAACTGATTGATTGATTAAACTATTAATTAAAAACTACACATGCTGTTCAACTGTTTCCTCTGTCCACAACTGTCCTCACTACAATAATTCCCTATTAAATAATTTAACCATTTAAAATATCCACCTATTTAACTGTTCAATCATTCCAACTATATTAAACCTCATCTACATAGCAAATAATTTAACCTTTTAAACTATCCACCTATTTAACTGTTCAATCATTCCAACTTTAAACCTCATCTACATAGTTCAGTCATTCCAACTATATTAAACCTCATCTACCTAGCAAATAATTTAACCATTTAAACTATCCAGCTATTTAACTGTTCAGTCATTCCAACTATATTAAACCTCATCTACCTTGAAAATAATTTAACCTTTTAAACTATCCAGCTATTTAACTGTTCAGTCATTCCAACTATATTAAACCTCATCTAGTTCAGTCATTCCAACTATATTAAACCTCATCTACCTAGAAAATAATTTAACCTTTTAAACTATCACCCTATTTAACTGTCCAGTCATTCCAACTATATTAAACCTCATCTACCGACTTCAGTCATTCCAACTATATTAAACCTAATCTACCTCGCAAATAATTTAACCCTTTTAAACTATCCAGCTATTTAACTGTTCAGTCATTCCAACTATATTAAACCCCATCTACCGAGTTCAGTCATTCTAACTATATTAAACCTCATCTACCTAGCAAATAATTTAACCTTTAAACTATCACCCTATTTAACTGTTCAGTCATTCCAACTATATTAAACCTCATCTACCTAGTTCAGTCATTCCAACTATATTAAACCTCATCATGTTGGTTGCCAATTAGCACATCATCTGTTTTAACAATATAGTTCACACAATATGTTTTGCATTTTCATGCACTGGTAATTCCCTGGAATTGCGTTTTCTAGTTATTGTTAATACTCCTCTACACGAGAACTGCATAGTATTTTTGATTACTTTGTACTTTTCATTTAATGAATTTCATGTTCTCGTTACAATGCACGTTGCTATTATCTATTATAGGGGTGTTGTTACAGTGGGTAGCGTTGTTGCCTTGTTAAAGCAGCACTATGCAAGTTTTAGTGTAAAACTGGTGAGCTATGCCTGCTCTAAAAGGTCGACAAAACCTCACAAACACCATCCAGCGTATTATTGGCACTGATCGAAGCTGGCTAATATGCTAACTGGTGTCTTTTGGTGATATCTATACTGCTCAAAAAAATTAAGGGAACACTATAATCATACACTGGATCGGTACTCTGACACTGTTTGGTTCTGAGCACAAGTAAAACTTTTGAGGCGAGTGTTTTATTTTGCAAGAACTGTCAGACATTCTGTGAATGTAGTTTGAGAATGGAGAAAAGGGTGGAAGGTTTCAAAATATGTATTTTAATAATTGTGGAAAACTGTAAGTGTTCCCTTAATTTTTTTGAGCAGTGTACATACTGTATGTTGTGTAGTGAAAAGGTTTCTTTCATTATTGTGGTGCGTTCCTCCCTGGAACACAGAACTGCATTGTGTTCTAATATCCTGGACAGTGCTTCTCCTGGTGGGAATGACTTGGATTGTATCTGTACTTCACACAGCCATGTGCCATCAAAATGAATTTGAAGATAATACCAAAACTAGTTGCCTGATAAAAGCATAGCTCAAAAAGGGACAAATTGTTGCATAGTGTTGCTTTATAGTTGACCTGGGCTTCATTTCTGACTGCTGCATGGTTGCTTTGTGTTTGTTCCTTTGGAAAAAACCATCCAAACAACTGACTTGACCTTTATCACTTACTTAAGCACACTGCAATAAGGACACTTACATAATGTTAAATGGGACCACAGTACATGTTACAGACACGGCCGACTGAATCACCTCCTCTCAGCTCCAGATGGGGCCAGATGGCCTGGTAAGCTGACGCTCATTGTGCGGGTGTAATATGAAAGCCTGAAGCCTGAGGCCTGAATACAGCTGTGTGCGCAGTAGTACAGCGTGTCCTGCGCTGCGGCGCTCTCATGAGCCATTGGTCTGACCCCTCGCCAGCGCGTTACATCACGTGAAACGTATAGCAGGGAGAGTGATGGCGTCACAAAACCAGAGAGCAGGACTAATGACCCCCCCCAGTGGCAGGGCAGCAGGCACGACTGTGTGGGGAGACCAACGAGGCCTAACTACATGCACACACGCACACACACACACACACACACACACACACACACACACACACACACACACACACACACACATACACATACACATGTGGCCAAGGGGGCTTGTTGTGTGCGTCTGTGTGCGCGCATGGTTGGGGGTGGGGCTGGGGAGAGAACAACAAGCCTCGATACATTTAGATACACAAAAAATGGACCTCAGACTGCCATGGCCCGAGTCCCTGGGGGGGTGCGGAGTACAGCGTGATTTGGAGGACCCTGGAGTGCACGCAGTGATCGCTTATTACTTAACAAGGCCCCCTTTGTGGTGGTGCAGCCACAGCCAATCTGTAATTACCCCTCTAGAAGAAAGGAGCCCAGTAGGGGAATCATTACAAGAGATGTTTTTGGTGGCAAGCCCATCCCCATGACATCACCGCTATATGTCTTAACCCCCCACCCCGCACCCACCCTGTCCCTCCGTCCCTTCGAACTCCCTGACCCCCTGGCCAACAGTGGCTCGCTGGCTCACTGACTCCCTCACTCCCTCGCTCGCTCGGCCTCTACAACACAAGCAGCTTTTGCCATCCTCAGCCCACAGGTTTACGAGCTGTGATGAGGAACATGACCACAGCAGGCCCCTATCAAAGACTTAGCCACCACAAACAAAGCTTGATGATATGCACATTGACCGTGGCATTAGCTATGTGTGTACACGCTCCATACAGAGTAAGCTATGGTGTTATCTCTACTGATAAGTTTTCCAGTGGTGACAGAATTCTTTCTTCAGTTTCCTATGATGTTTCAGATGTCATTTGTGGTCGGGATTTTAGTGTCAAATACACATTTCCATGTACAGCTGGAAACATCTGGAATATAGCACAAGGTTATCTCTGCCTGTGACACTGTGCAGGCTGAAGGGTTGTTTCTACACAGTTTCCTGTAATTCCTTATTAACACAGAAGTTTGAGGGAGCTTAACAGAAACAACTCCAAGTAGCTCACACACACACACACACACAGACACACACACACACACACACACACTCTCTCTCACACACACACCAGTGGACATGTGGAGAGAAGAGCCTGCTTTTGGGAGGTCAGTGAAATTAGGCAGGGGTGGATGAGAAGGAAAAAGAGCATGTCACTGTTCTCTCTCTCTCATTACCTCCGCCGATGGCCACCTGGAGCACTGAAAAACAAGCGCGCTGTTTTTGGCCTCTCCAGGCTGGGAGCGCCTTCTCAGGGTAATTCAAACAGGGCCTGCTGGAAATGGCTCCAGAATGCGGAGAAAGATCATTGGGGTTTTTTTGGATGACAGAGTGAGACTGCTAAATCTCTGGCGCTTACTCACGACTAATGATGCACTGGAAAGGAAAAAATTACTTAAGGATGATTTCATGGGTACAAGGGCAGAGATATAGCCTACTGTCTGTACAAATCAACGTGAAGCCTATTGAGAGCACTTCTGCAAATCTAGGCTTTCTTTTTTGCCAAACCTGGCCTAGCAGTTCCCATTGTGTGTGTGAGAGCTTGGGCTTAAAAAGACAAGTGTTTTGATTTCGCTTTCATTCTTGGTGAGGGAACATCTGGAGAAAAGCAGCCATTCCAACATCCCTCAGTACAGGATGTGGCACCATAGTGGTTTTGAATGACAATTGTCTTTATTGATTGTTATCCAAGCGTGCAAGTGGAGAAACCCATATGGTTCGAACCTGTTTGTGACAAGGGAAAAAAATAAATCGGTTCGACTGCAAACTGTGGATGGTGTGCAAGTCCAGTGGGGTTTTTTTTTTCGCTTTAGGGGGGTAAGAAAGTGCCTGCAAACAAATGTTTCAGGAAGGCCAGCACAAACCAAGCAATTCCACCCCTCAAAAAAGCTGTGGGCTCCCACCAGGCCTCCAATCCAGCATCACCATCGCTAAAACACAGAGGCTGCACTGAATAAAAAGCCCTTGTGGTGGAGACGCTTCTGTCCAACTAACAAACATGGATCTAATTTCTGACCCCAAATCAATTCCATGTTAAGGGATAAAATATGGGTCCAGCGCGCTATTGTCCACATCAGACAACCCGTACGGCATGAGGGGCGTGTGGCTGGGTGGGAGAGCGGTCGCCATGTGTGTCCGTGTGGTCACTCGTAATTGGTGGGCCCAGCTGGCGGAACTTGCGTCCGGCTCTGAGCTCACGACAAGCATCCCCACTGAATCCCGTCTGAGTTGCCTGAGAGGCAAGTTTGCATGTTTTTTTTTTCACCCCTTGCTGAATTAGACTCAAACCCTGAGCACGGCACAGTACCAGCTGGCTTTCACAAAAAATGGCAGGACAGGCTCTCACTCTCTCGTGTGGGACAGACCAGACCCCAGCCCGCCACCAGGGTTGATCAAACATGCTCAAACAAGACAAGCTGCCTTCAAACGGTCCCTGCGCCCAAAACCAGCAGGGGTCAAGTACTGCGTGCTTAAATCTTATGACAGGAGGGTCGTATAGAAGCAGCATGGTAAGGTTCCAGCCTTTGGATCTGGCATGGAGGGTAAGGGGGAGCTGGGGCTGAGGTGTGTGTGTGTGTGTGTGTGTGTGTAATGTATGCATATGAGTGTGTGTTAGTGGGGGGGTGGAGTGACTTGTAAAGGCAGATGTAAAGGTGTCACATCTGCTCTCAGTAGGCCATGTCACTCTGGGCTGGCCAATGGGCTCCCAGGCCTGGCGGAGTGCGCGATGCCCTGCCTGCAGAGCTGTCGGTCTGGCCCCGCTATGCTGAGCCCTGCTGGGCTCGCCCACAGCGAGCCTGGGACAGAGGCACCAGGGCCCACCCTCGTGCAAAAGAAGCGAAAACACCAGCAACCACAGAGCCTTAATCCCACAATCCCCGGCAGTAAAAGCCAGTTTAAAGGACCCGAGCTGTTTACTCTCAGGATAGAGAGAGAGAGAGAGAGAGAGAGAGAGAGAGTGAGTGTGAGTGTGAGTGTGAGTGTGAGTGTGAGTGTGAGTGTGTGTGTGTGTGTGTGTGTGTGTGTGTGGGAAGGGGGACTCAATATGACCCTCCACCCTCCACCACCATCTCATTCCCAATCCCTTCATTCAATTTGCCTGCAAACACAATGACTGATGTGCTGTTGTTACATTACAGCAGCTATACATCTGCTCCATTTGCCTGTTTTGCTTTCTTGCAGTTGTTTTCCTCTCCTCTGATGGATAACTAATCACAGAGTTTATTCTGCACATAATATGTAATAATAATATTATTATTTTTGGACATCTGAGGACATTTCAATGCTTTTGAAAACTCTGAAGAGACACACATGGTGAAGGTGCTTCTAGGCCAGCCATTCTCATTTATCCTTCCATGTGTTTTTTTTTGTTTTGTTTTTTGACCAGTGAGGAACAAATTGTATTTGATAAATAACAGCTAAAAGCAGCACTTGGTTTTACAGCATGCAGCAGCAGCGGTAGAATTTCCTGCCTCCTGCCTCCCTCTGTATCACCATCTCAGGTTTTGCCGGGCGAAGCCAGCCGCAGAAGGAAATGAGGTCTAACACGTCGCATAATTAAATCCGCTCACCTTGGCTTGGCTGCCTTCGCTCACCTAACGGACGGCTGTGACCACCGCGTCACTCGGCAACGCCGAGAGCAAACAGGATATTGACAATAACACAATTATAACCCTCATCCTCCCCCCTAAGTACTCGAGAGAGAGAGAGAGAGAGAGAGAGAGAGAGAGAGGGAGAGAGAGTAAGGGAGAGGGCCTGTGACATACTGTCTGCACCTGTATTGTATGATGTGGTAAACAACGCTGGAGAGTCTGTAGCTGAGTAAAACTCCTGGAGATAAGAGACCAAAACAGTCATCCGTCATGTGGAGGAAAACAATGTGTAAGGATGTTAATGTGTGGGCTGCTTTAGGAGGTAAAGCATGGAAGAGATAAAGGGAAGAATGGTGCTGTTGAACCCTGAGGAGATGTTGGAGTGGAAAAGGCCAAATGTGTCACCACAACGTAATGTTCCGAGACCTCCCTCTCCCTCTCTCTCTCTTTATCTCTCTCTCTCTCTCTCTCTCTCTCTCTCTCTCTCTCTCTCTCTCTCCTGTTGTCAGGATGGCAAATCAATAACACATTCATATTCTTGTTGACACTGTTAGCAGCCCTTATATCTATTTCCAGCTTTAAGGGGAGAGGAGGAGAGGAGGAATTCTTTCTACAAAGTACAAAGAGACTTTCGAGTTTAGAACTTTAGTATTTAGAGTGAGAGCACTGAGTGCTGGGGGAAAAAAAACTCGCATTCGTGAGCAATCAATTACCAAGAAACAGATTTGTTCTTTTAACAAAGAATTAGTTGCTATTTTTAGCCGAGCCGGCAGAACCACAAGAGAACAACTTCCAGCGCTTGTTTTCGGGGTCCATTGAAGGTGAGTAATTCACATTTGTTTGTCTGCAAGTTTCACGACAACCGAACAGACGTCTTCTAAAACGAAATCAAGCATAATTTATGATTCTTCATTTCCACGCTACACACTAAGTTGCTTCTGGGTGCCAGGGCCACTCTAACGAGGCATGTGGTTAGGGGCCTTAGCACGCATGCTGGTTAGGTCATGCCCGCCACAGGGGCAAGCCACAGTCCAAGGGTGTTGGAGGGGTCAGACCAGACTCCTCTAGGCCCTTTCGAAAGACAACACGGAGACGTATACTTCAGTCAATATCCATACTTTTCTGAGGTACAGTACACATTAGGAGTCAGTGAGTTCATTGTAGATGCCATGTAAGGGAGAGGGTGCACTTTGGGAAACCCTGACAAGAACACTCTAGACGTGTTAAAAAAGAAGAGAGAGAAACTGTTTAGTCTTGTAACAGACTATGGTGTGACTGCGGGTGTTTGTTAATAATGCCCAGACACGCGCAGCCTTATAACGGCATATTCCCACTGCCCCTTATTCCTGCCTCCAGTACGTAAACAAACCCTCCAGACATACAGATTGTCTTGCTCGCACAGACCACAGTGCATATTGTATTGTTACAATAAAAATGAATTATTTTCCTCTGGCTGGCTTTATTGAAGCAACACCCAGCTAGGGGCTCTGGAGGCTTAATTAAAAAGTATCACTTGACACTCGCAAGGGAAATTGAGCAGAAATTCTTCAGAAATTACACAGTCCATTGCGTCGAAAGTGTATCTGGCTTTATGGGGCAATTATCACTTACAGTGACGGGCAAGGCCAGACGACTGTGTGGCTAATGATTACCGTTAACAGTTTTAACTTTCCAAGCTAGTTTTATTACTGAATGAAGGGGAGTCTATATCCTTGAGGGTCATCAATTATCAAGGACGTTAATATCATGATAAAAACCCATAGCCAAAACATGAGACTATGTGTTGCTTTTATATGGAATCTCTATTAGTTTTGCTGTTGCAAAATATTTCCCTAATGTAAAAAAAAATGGATTTTAGAATTTGGTCCCACTCAAATGATTGTCCATTACTTTATGATGCAAGACTTTATGGCCACCACTGTCATTACACATAGCGAACGCCAAAGCAAACGCCCATTGGAAAACAGCGTGAATAAGTTCAGCTATTGTCCCAAGCACTGACTCAGTCCCATAAAGGCATTACGTTTTGTTTTCCATAACATTCAGGGGGATGGAGCGACAACCCCCTGAAGGACCAGTTAAACTAATAAGTCATTAGAAAGACAAATTACATCTGCCTTTCAAACAGTGCCCAAAATAAGCAATTATACAGCAAACAAGCACATTAAGCTTCCCCAACGCAGCAGTAGGTGATCGGAGACCTTCACACTTGCATGTCCATGTGGAATACATTAGCCCCTGCTCCCAACTTGCCTGGCAGTGTTTAACCTGTAGACGTCTCTTTTCTTTCTTTTCTTTCTTTTCTTTTATTTTCTTGTCCCCTGTTTTGGGGGTGTTTTCTGAGCCTCGGCGAGAAGACCAGAGAACGTCTACAGCCTGTGCCAATGTCAAGAGGAGCTTTGTGTGAGCGTGAAATGAGATCCCAGAGGCACGGACAGACGAGGCCTATGCAGAGATTTTACTGGATGGCACTGCTTATACTCTGACTCTGCCATAAGTCGGACATGGGGTGTGTTAAGTGCTCTGTATGTGTTTGTGTGTGTGTGTGTGTGTGTGTGTGTGCGCGCGCACGTGTGTCAATAAGAGTGTGTGTACATGCACAGTATATATCAGATCTGAATCTGTGGGAAGAAGTACATTTGTATATGTAGCATGGTGTGTTTGTGCACACTTCCACACAGAACCACATGATGGTGTGTGTGTGTATATACATACATGGTGTGTCTGAGAGTAAATTTATCATGTGTGCGTTGGTTGATGCACATGTGTGTGTGTGTGTGTGTGTGTGTGTGTGCTTCGGCACAGCCGTGGCCGTATCGCGTCGCAAGCGTCGCTGAAGCAGACGGGTTGAGGCCGCCGCTTGCTGCCAGCAAGTCTGGAGCCACACGCCATCTGGTGCACATGCCGACGTCTCTCTCTCTCTCCTTTTCTCTCGCTCTCTCTCTCTCACACACACACACACACTCCCTCATTCCTCTCACTCCCTCCCGATTCCTTAGAACCTTTTGCCTAAAAAGCCACCATATAAAAAACGCCCCGCTCCAACACTTGCCTGGAATAATTCAAGCCTGGCACTGGCGTGTCTGGTGATAGAAAAATAAGCACTACATGAATGGCATGTGAAGGCGTGCCGCTCCAGGGCCATAGAGTGAGGGCCTCTTCATAACAAATCACATCAGTGCACCCTGACGCTATTTAAGAATGTTAATCTTTCAATAGCCACACAAATAGAAAGATTCCAGCATCTCATGATTGCTAGGTTCTTTGGTCACGAAAGCGCTGGTAATTGAGAGGAGGGATTTATAATGACATGTATTGCTTTTCACTGGGCTTGGCGCCCTTCTTTGTCCCATAATGCAAAGCTACTCCAGAGGCTGACAGGCGCTGAGAAGGAGAGAAACATAACGAGTGTCTCGAGCGAGAGACGCTCCTCTTTGTCGAGGAGCAGGTGTAAGTGGTGCTGATGCTCACCTTGACAGCGCACACAAAAGGAGGCGTGAATGGAGGACACATTAATTAATCAGGTAAGGCGATATGAAATAAGTTTCGGCGGAGTGCGGCGATCGCTTACCGTTCCGGTCACCTGAGACGGGTTCTCGCGTTCCGCATCACCTCCAGTCTTCAGCTCCGCCACAGGCAATGGACCTGTTCCAGACCCAACAAAATATACACAGGATCTATTTTTTTTCCACCACGCACCCAAACACATCTCACACTATCCCTCCATTGCCCCTTACCCCCCCCCACAGCCTCAAATAAAAGCCCAGGATCAGATGGCTCTTTCTCGTGAATGATTGACGCACACAGTAAACAAATCGCCGTGGTGTCTCTCCACCCTGCTACAAAAGCCCATAATGTGTCCTATTGTACTCGTGTTTTGAAAGTGATAAGGAGATGAATCCTGAGGTCCTGTGTTAGTCAAATGGATGGGATTTTGGGGGGAATGGATGGGAGGGGGGGGGTGAAGAGGTGGACCACCAGAGGCTACTCACAGGACAGGTCGGGCACGGCCTGCTCGGGGATGTGTGTGTTGAACTCCTCCTCCGCTCCAGTGTTGGTCAGACTGTCCCCTTGAAGCCTGCACAAACACAGAAACTGAACACAATGAAGAGTCGCTCATAGAAAAACAGCCAGGTTCATGAATACCGTAGATGCTCTATTTCACCCCGACTTGACTCTAGATAGGTTTTGGAAGATAAACACAATGCTATCATATTCTCCCATGCTATAAGGAAAGGGGAAAAAAAGATGAAAAATGCTGCTCCTAACAGAAGAATGCTATCGCTTTGACATCGCAGCGATCCTCCCAACATCTTGGCCAAAGTGGGAACGTGGAGACAGAATGTCTCTATTCATAAAGTTCGGAGAGACAAAAGACGAGTGCTTGGTTTGCCTTATCTGCTGTGAGAGGGACGGGGGGATATGGGTCGCGAGGAATGCGGAGCTGCCACATAGGGGAGAGCCAAGCGCTGCGGCAAGCAGACGCGCAGATATTCATTATCATCAGACTGCGTCCCCCATAAACTCCTATCTCTCCCTGCTGCCAGTTCGGAGAGCAGAAGTTTGCCTGCACTGCACGATGTCCTGGCCCGTGAACACACGGAAGGCCCTGAATGTTACACCAGATGAGCTCTCTGAAGATTATGCTAGCTGTCACCGCTTCAGTCGTCAGGGAAGCACAAACGACCCTCTTCGGCTGTCTTGTTTTTAGCCAAGCATCTGATCTTTAAGTGGCCATTTTCTGAATTGCGTGCATGCGTGCGCATGCAAAAATTCACTTTAAGCCCTCTGCGGATGGAAACCGTGTCCTCAGGAAATCCACGTCTTACTCCTCAATTTGTCCAATTTTGAGTTTCGCTATAAATATAAAAAAAAGGTATACTTATAATAACAGACCTTCTTTGCCTTTCAGATCCATTTGTTCTGCAGTTGCATGCCTTCTTTGTGTCCGCAATCAAAACGAAGGAAGGGAAGAGGGAAAAAAAGTGAAATGAAAACATCCCTTGGCTTTCATGGCCCGGCCAAACACTTTTACGAGCAGTGCGCCCAGGGCTTCCCCCGCCACTGCGTAGTTTCACCTCCGTGACTATTCCAAAACGCAGCAAGCTGCTTTGAAAAGCCTTTAATGCCCCTGCCTGCTTGTGTGTGTGTGTGTGTGTGTGTGTGAATGAATGTTTTTTTTTTTTAAATAAGCCACTGAGATAGACCAGACCAAGCCTGCTTTGAACACCCAGCCTCGTCCTCTACCACCGTCTCCATCCCTGCTGAAAAAAACAGCCTGACCAGCTCAAGGTGGTTTGCTGGTTGACATTATCTTCACCCTAAAACATTCTGGACAGAATGAAGCCCCCATTAATAAAAATAAGCCGGGCTCAAGCTGTGTGGGTGAGGGGCCCGTTCTGTCTGATTGATACAGTACGCCTTAGACGTGGAGCCATTTGTCTTCAGTGTTGGTCTGTATCCGGCACAGGATCTGGTTTGTGCTGAAGATGAAGTCTGTCTGTCAGTGCGCAGGAAGCTGCTGGGTCGCACTGGAGCTGGAGCTGCTGTGGGCGGTGAAAGGGATCATGGGGAGTCTATAAAGGCCGAGGGGATGAGTGGACAGGGCAGAGGAGAGGAGAGGAGAGGGGGATGGGGTGGTGAGGAGAGGAGAAAAGAGGAGAAGGGAAGGAGAGGAGAGGGAAAGGGAGACGAGGAGAGGAGAGAAAAGTGGGGAAGAAAGGAGAGGAGAGAAGAGGAGAGAAGCAAAGAAAAAAAGATGATGTTTGCTCAAAGAGAAGAGAGGAGGGGAAGAGAACCGAAAAAAGGGGGATAATTGTGGGCAAGGAAGAAAAAAGGGAAGAAAAGAGAAGATGAGAAAAGAGTAAAGGACGGGCACGCCGCTTCACACTTGAAAGAGTCCGAGACGCAGTGGGCAGGAAACAAGGGATTTCCTGCTTGCCACAGTCTGTTAAACACCCACACATACAGGCAGGCAGTATGTAGGCAGTGACACTTGGCACCAGACATCCACCTGCCAGCTCACCAGCCTCCTTGCCCGGCCTGGCACCACCTCACAAGTCAACTTCAGCACTCAAGCCTGGGGACGTCCGTCCATGTTCTAATATCCTGGGGGAAATGGACCCATCCATGTTAAGTGAATACATACACAGACTAGGAGCAGCGAGTCATGTCCTTACACAGGGAGTAGTGTAGTGTGCACACACAAACACCGAGAGCATTGGGCAGCTATTGCTGTGGGGACTTGCTGCTAGGTGATGTTAAGATCAAGTTGAAGAATTCCTGATGCTGTTCACGAGTCATTTAGGAATAAAAGGGGGAAATCAGACTCCTCTTTCTTGTGTAGGCCTGTGAGTGGAACTACCTCATCGTTCCGTCAACACGTGTCTTCTTCTTCGACTTGGTGTGTGGTTCGCCTAACTGACCGCCGGCCCTCCTCCACCACGGCTTTCTGGTCCCGTTGAAAGCATGGGCGTCCGCTCTTGTGGAGTTTGGTCACGGTGGTGAGAAGACGACCGTCCGGCGTTGACAGGCTGCCACAAAGAACATCCGTCCTCAGCTCCGCTAAAGAGCCTCTTCCTGCAGTTCCGGAGGCTGAGGGGTGGGGGTTGGGGTGGGTGTGGGGGTTGGCAAGAGCACTGTCCATCTCCTGGACCCTGGACATGCCCAGAGACAGGGCTCCTAGGTGACACTGCACTGGGCTTTGGAGGGGTTGTGTCCTTGATAAGGCCCTGATGCACTACTGTTCCACCACATCAGGGAGCGATCTGCTACAGTCAGCTGTGTTTATGAGCTACGCTGCTTTCTACTTTTGGTCACCATGCAAAACAAACAGAGCAACAAGACCGATACAATACTCTAATCCCCTTCTCCCAGTCACATTTAAACACACGTTTGGCCTGGCAAACACAAACAATCATATGTCCCAAAGCAATGCAGTGACCATATGGTACAGATTCTCTCTCTCTCTCTTTATTCCTCTCCTTGTTTTCACTCTCTCTCTCTCGTTCTGTCTCACTTACTATCCCTCTTGTCTTTAAGCCTCAGTCTTAGTAACCCATCTCTATCTCCAAGCACACATAATTCTATTGCCCCAAACTCTGGGATTCCCACTCTGATGGTGCAACTCAGAGACCTAAACCTGAGAAATCCATTAAGCCCACTCCACACCCAGCATATGGCCTCAGCAGCCACACTGCACTGCAAGGTCCACCTCCTCCAACTCCCCTAGTCTCCTCAATGTAAACTGTGCCTGGATGAGTCCGAGTGTGATGTGAGAAGGTCTCCACTCAGTGGGGGAGTATAATTCAGACATCACAGCTAACACTGGAGAGGGCCTTTGGAAAGACATGGACATTCCGCTCAGGTCATCACATCACACAAACATTTGCTGGCTCGTAAAAAAAGAAAGAAAGAAAGAAAGAAAAGAAAGAAAGAAAGAAAGAAAGAAAGAAAGAAAGAAAGAAAGGTGGAGAGAGTGAGGCAGTTGTCACGCAGTGGACTGCTGAAGGGAATTGGCCGAGACATGCTCAAAGGAGGTGAAGCAGCAGATGTCAGAGGTTTCATTGCACAGCAGATTGAGATCCAACTCACTAACCCCTTTCAGACACCCACACACACACACACACACACACATGGGTGAGCACAGTGATGCACAAACACATAAACATGATAAGCCTGAGCTGTTAAACACAAAGTCACTGAGCTTGAACACGGGACGCAGTAAACACGCCAACGTCAACAAGCAACTGCATTCACACACAGGCACTCACACACACACACACACACACACACACACACACACACACACACACACATACACACCGTGTGAGCATGAATGGAGATGGCATTGCAACTCTGATAAGGACCCATGAATGAAAAACAAATGGTGGGGGAGAGGAGAGGAGAGGAGAGGAGAGGAGAGGAAAGGAGAGGAGGGAGAGGAGAGGAGAGGAGAGGAGGGAGAGGAGAGGAGAGGAGGGAGAGAAAAAAGGCCAACCCCAAACATGCAGAGGGACAGAGAGCGCACAGATACTGTTTATCAGTCGCCGGCATCGGCAACCACCGCAACGCTATGAACACCATGAAATCTGAACCACAGCACGGCGATGTTAGCAACTAAACAGGAAACGGTCAGACACACATCAAGAGATAGCAGAAAGAAAGAGAGAGAAAGAGATGGAAAGAGAAAGGAAGATAGAGGCCCCAGCTTTTTTTGCCTCTTTTTTTCTCTCTCTCTCTGCTTCGTGTCTTGTGAAAACAAGCAAATTTGGAATGCACTTAAGAATGCACTTAAAAATGCACTTAAGAATGCACTTAAGATATCAGGTCATTTGCCTTCTTCTTTCTTACACCCTCCATCTAGAAGTGCGGCGTCTGTAGATAACCAATACCAGAGAGAGAGAGAGAGAGAGAGAGAGAGAGAGAGAGAGTGTCCTCTGTCACCCCCAGACAGACTGCACACATAAAGCCTTTTGTTCACACCTTTTTGGAGTGTGACTCATGGCCGGCTGGATGGCTGGCTGTGTATGAGAGAGTGAGTGAGTTCAGTCATCGGAGCGGTCTAATAATATCCCTCACTGTGGTCCCAGAGGACGCGGTGGGAA
This sequence comes from Alosa sapidissima, assembly GCF_018492685.1. Classification (NCBI taxonomy): domain Eukaryota; kingdom Metazoa; phylum Chordata; class Actinopteri; order Clupeiformes; family Clupeidae; genus Alosa; species Alosa sapidissima. Next base: position 5,935,926 of record NC_055973.1, read on the forward strand.
GCTGTATGAGATGATTAAGTAGGAGGCTGGGTACCAGAAGGGCACACGTTCACACTCTGGAAGTGAAAAGTCCCACCATTTTTGTCATGCTCCTGTCACTCAATGACCATTGAAATATAAACCTGGTGCTGTTGATTAGGAAGGCTACCTTAGATAAACATCACTAACTGGCATTTGAAAATATACACATTTGATAGATATGATGTGATTTTTTTGGTATTAAAGTCTGCCTGTATGGAACAGGCAAAAAGCAATGTGCACAATCATGCTGGCTTCTAACTAGGCTTCTCACTATAAGGCTTGAGGGCAGGGATCGAGTGTATTTGCTAAACTCATTTTGAAATGTTGTTGAAATGTCTGTTTTACACATTTCCAAATCCATAAAAACATTTTACACAAACTAAAAAAAAATCATTCTCATCTCTCCTAGTGGTAAAGGGTGAAACCTGGTGCACCACTGCTTCTACACCACAGCTGTAGTCAGAATCACTAAGGGGACAGCTGCAGGGTGGGGTGGGGGGCGTGAGGTGGGAGTGGGGGGTGCTGCTGGGATGAGGTTGGGGCCGGGGGTAAATATTTACCTTGCACACCTGGAGCAGATGTTAAGGGTGACTTTGGCCTGGGGCTCAGGACAGTAGGAGCTGCGGCCCTGGCTGAACTTGCTGCCAGATGGCGCCAGACCGGTGACCCCCTCCATACGCAGATCATCCAGGTCCTCTGGAGAGATGAGAGGACATAGAGAAAAAGAGAGAGAGAGAGAGGGACAAAGTAGAGAGGTAAAAGGAGAAGACAGAGAGAAGGGGGGGGGGGGTAAAGAGAGAAATAGATGAAACAGAGACAGAATAGTGGAAAAGAGAGAGGTGGGAGGGAGGTGAGAAGATAGAGAGAAGGAGAGGTACAAAAGACAGAGATAGGGGAAGGAGGGAGGGAAAGAGAAAGAATAAAAAAGTAGGGATGGAAAAAGGTGGGAAGAAATACAGCAAAAGATAAAGAGCAGAAAGAGGAGAGAGGGATGAAGAAAGGGAGGAAAGAGCGAGTAAACAGGGCACAGAGAGAGGGCAGGGAAAAGAGTGCAGAGAAAAGGAAGAGAGATAGAGATAGAGAGAGAGAGAGAGAGAGAGAGAGAGAGAGAGAAAGGCAGAGAGGATCAGAAAGAGGGCAGGTAATTAATCAAAGTCTCTGCCTCGTCAAAGTCAACACTGAATCCATCTTAAGTACTCTCAGCTGTCCTGTGCAACAGAAGACCTGAAAGCCAGTGCGCACACACACACACACACACACACACACACACACACACACAGATACAGGCATTTGTCTCTCACAGGCACATACATCCCTGTTTCTCTCTCTCTCATACACCCACACATACACACGCACAGAGATCCATTAGCGAAGAGGTGGTCTCTCTGTTGTGGGCTAGAAGACTGGGGATCGAGGGGAACATTTTGTACATATACCAAGGAAAGCATTTGAGAGAGAGAGAGAGAGAGAGAGAGAAAAAATAATGCAAGTGAAAGAGAGTGAGGGAGAATGAAAAAAAGAAAGAAATGAAGAGAGGTAGAGCCAGACAGAGCAAGTGAATTGGAAAGGACAGAAAAGGAGGGAGGGAGAGAGAAACCCACACACGCAGAATAAAAGACAGCTAGAAAAAGAGGGGGAATAAGAAACACTGAAAGACAGCAAGAGAAAGAGAGCAAGAGAGAGAGAGAGAGAGAGCGAGAGAGAGTGCACACTGCTGAACTTTCCCAGCTTCCCTGCTTCTGACAGACTAAAGAGCTCCATATGCACGCAACATGCCAGTGTCATCCGCACTCTCACTCGCCCCAGCACAAACAGGTGCAGCAGAGCCGGCTGCCATCGCACTCTCCCCGCATCAGAGGAGCCGGCTCTGCTCCACCACGCAGCGCAGCGCAGCGCAGCGCAGCGGACGCTTTGCCTCCGCACTCTGCTTCGCTTTAATATACAGCTGTTGCAGTGGAGGCTGAGCCAGAAAACACACACACACACACACACACACACACACACACACACACACACACACACACAGGGGCAGGCGCCGACATGCAACAGGGCTCCTGGTTTAAGTAACAACCTTGGGCCTCTCTCCAGTGTTCAGAGGGGATTAACTGATCACGTGTCAGCGAATTTAATTTCAGTTTGGAGGCATAGTGAGAGATGTATGCTTAGGACCTTCATGACAAAAATGTATGTGTTTCAGGTGTTCCAGTGAGTGTGTGTCTGTGTGTGTGGGGGGGGGGCTAGGTGTGTGTGGGTGTGTGTGAGTGTGCGTGTGTGAGTATGTGTGTGCTCAGTGCACTCATAACAAGCTGAAATGATCCTGTTTTTCTCACAGGACTTGAGCCAGCAGCACACTTGGTCGAGGAGAAGGACCAGTGAACCAAACACACATGTTCCCCGTCAGGCTTTTCTCACAAACAGGACTGTGCTCAGGTAGATCTGATGTCACCTCAATCACAGCTGACTCTCCCAAGGACCTGGCCCACATCCTGTCCACCCAGAGCCTCTACAGTCAGCAGTCAGCAGTTCCACTTCTGGCATGGAGTTCTTTGCCTTCTGTCTCATCTAATATTTTTGTACAACGGGACATCTCTGGATATGGATATCCCACTGTTGTTTTTTTTCCAATTTATTTCTCAGTGATATTTTAATTAGGGCTGTCAATCAATTAAAAAAAATAATGAAATTAATTACATACTCTGTGATTAATTAATCTAAATTAATCGCATATATAATTTTTGCTGTGAAATTATTTTAAATATTTAAATTCAAATGAATAATTGAATAATCAACATTAGTGATATTAAAGTTCAAAAACTATTTTATTATTATTTTCACTGTTCAAATAATGGCAATAATAATCTATGATATGACCTAATATGCTGAGGAAATATATTCAAAAATGCTTCGGGAAGAAGTTTTTTTTTCACATCCAAGGCATTTCAGGCCACAGATATAACCTAGGGGACACAATGAAAATAAATTAACACTCCCCTCAATGTCAACACTACATGTATTTCTTTGCATTGATGTGCGACTTTAGAGTTGACGAACTCCAGTGATTTGCACTGGAATTCTATAGTGATATGCACTGGAATTCTATAGTGATATGCACTGGATATGCACTATGAATTCCTTGCTGCAGACATTGCAGAGGACTTTATTTTAATCAACACTTTACTTTTATCAACACCATCAGGCCGTTTATTAAAAGTAAATGTTCCAATCAATGATCTAGGCAGCACATTTTCTTCTCTCTCCTTCATTTTACAGTCTAATGGTTACTGACTAGAACGGCTCGGGGTCAAAGGTCATACAGAATCGATTAATCTGTACTATTTTTTTAATCAGTTATTTTTTCTCAAATTAATTAATCGAAATTAATCAGTTATTTTGACAGCCCTAATTTTAATATTTCAGAGTAGCTGACCTTTTTTTGTTGTTTGGGGGGGGGGGGGGGGGGTGATTTGGTCTCCCCAATGTTGACTCCATGGCATGTACTGGCATTATTTAAAGTAGGGCGCTCTGTGTTTTGTAACATAAAAAAAGGGAGGCAGCTGGCTCAGACAACAGATATGAGCCATGGGCAGTGCATGGACCAACTAATGGCCATTAAGCTACCATTAAAGTAGCCCAATGTGTGTTTTAGCCTAAAGCTAGCGAGCTAGCCACCTGAAAAGCATGCAAAACCATGCAAACAACACCCAGAGCTTTCTTGACACTTGTCTGATAACACCTCAAAATTGGCAAATTGTTGCAGTGTTGCTTTAAGTACTATGTGTTCTGTAAAGGGCAGCAATGGATAGCCCATGTAGATTAAGGGGGCATGTACCTATTTCTTCACATCTGTTTCTTCAAGTAAGCAGTCCACACTATGAGCCTGTGGAGGCTGTTTGAGTGATTGTTGTCTTTTCTTTCCTTTTTTCTTCTCTTTTTTTCCAGTGCCGTCATGCTCTTGTAAGCGCTTCAAAAATGTGAGAACCAGGACAAATGTGTGTGGCGTGGCTTCATTTTTCGGCTCGTAATTCTTGGCGTAGCCCTCAGCCATGGGGGGAGTTAGGTGATACCCTCTCTGACACTTCTCATGCCGGGGTTGCGTTACAGCGTCCAACGGCCGCGTCGAGGGAGGTGGGGGGGAAGGGGGGGGGGGGTGCAGGGCTCACACCTTGGAAATGCGAGAGCCTGTGACTAATCACGTGGATTAGGACACCGACACTCATGCACACAGAGGAAACGTTCACTTGGAGCTCTGCACGCACGCCATCCCAGAGCCCTCTCTCCGTGTGTGTGTGTGTGTGTGTGTGTGTGTATGGGTTAGGCGTGAGAAATGGCATATCAGCCACAATTTCGTATGTCCAGAGGGGCAGATTCCATAGCCCCATACGTATGGAAACGACGAAAGGGCGCGAAAGCGAGCTAACGCACCTGGTCGGCCGAGAGGGTGCTGTCTCATGTCAGGCATCAATCTCGCACAGCTTTCCCCGCAGACATGTGCTGTTGTGCGCCTCCGCACACTTTACGCCTCTGGAATGGCCCAACGGAGCTGATTTACGTCCACCTTGAGACGTCAGGACTTCAGGCCTCCTGGTCACTAAAGGGTTCATGGGATAGACCTTCATCATACAACACATGTGGAGCTGGAGACACGGAACCAGCACAGAGGGCCTAAAGACTTCTCTTCATGGAGTGTGTGTGTGTGTGTGTGTGTGTGTGTCCATGTACGTATTTGTGAACATGATTATTCATGGTTCTGTGTGAACCTTGGTCCAGGTGCTGCAGATGTCATACATCTGTGTGTGTGTGTGTGTGTGTGTGTGTGTGTGTGTGTGAGAGAGAGAAAGAGAGAGAGGCAGAGAGAGAGAGAGAGAGAGAGAGAGAGAGAGAGAGAGAGAGAGAGAGAGAGAGAGAGAGATGGTGGTAGCAGTGTAGGGACCAGACAGGACCTTGTTCGTGAAATACCGGCAACTGTCGTGATATTAAATATCTCATTCATCATGGCCGCACTGCTCCAACTGGGGCTCAGGGGAAGCCAGGGGCCACCTCACGTGGGGCCGCCAGCTCTGCCTGTCCTCCGTGGGAAAGTCTCCCTTTCCCCCTCTCTCCCTCTCTCTCCATCACTTCATCCTTTCTCTATCTCACACTCACGCAATGCGGTCTACCTCCTATTCTCTATCGTTCTAGTTTTCCACTTCTTTCTCTATTTCTTTTTCATTCTTTCCACCTCTCTCTCTCTCCATCTCTCTCTCTCTCCCTCCCCCAGTGGGTGTGCAGGCCAGCTGTGTAGGCCGAGTGAGAGGGTTCCGTGGAGGTCACAGCACTGGGGTGGACAGCGGCGATGACTGTGCATTTGCACCCTGGGTTCAGGTTGCTCGCCAGGAACGTCTGCTGCTGCTGCTGCAGCTGCCACTACTCCTGCGGTAGGTCACATCTCCTGGTTGGCCACTCCAGCAAGGATGAGGCAAGCCACCGCAGAAGATTTATGCACACTCACACACACACACACACACAAACACACACACACACACACACACACACACACACACACACACACACACACACACGATTGGAACATTTGGGTCGTGCTGAGAGAAGGATGGGTACAACACAGACAAAAAAAGACTCAAAGAAAAAACTAACTGTGGTGAGACATATTGATTCTATCAGACAGGTACAGCATGGTGGCACACACACACACACACACACACACACACACACACACACAAACACACACACACACACACACACACTCTGGTCTTTTGTAAATGCGTAGCGGATGATTGTTTTGTATCAAGGAGAGATGCCGCAGAAGTAAAACCAAGCAAGGCATGACGTTATAGCCTGCTGAAGTCAGTCTTTCCACCCTTGAAACACTATCAATGGATTACCCTGCTCTCCACTGCCTGGGAAGACTGGGACACACACTCTGGCCAACGTTATCATCAATGGCAGCCTCCTAAATGCTGTCCTCTGAATTTATAAAGTGACTTCCACTAGATGTCTTCCTGTGTTTGTGTGTGTGACTTGTGTGAGTGCATCAGTAAGTGCGTGTGTAAGTGCATGCATGTTTCCCCACAGAGATTTGCCAAATGTATCTTTGATGTGTCCCTCAACGGGCCTGTTTGGTGGACATGTGGCCTTTGATGTGTCCCTCAACGGGCCTGTTTGGTGGACATGTGGCCGTGGCTGAATCACCGCAGCGCCAGCCTTGTCCCTCATCTGACCTAACAACCTCATGCTCTCCTGCCTTGCCTACAATTTACCAGTCATTCGGGAGGGGGAAGTTGTTTGGCGTATGAGTGTGTGTGTGTGTGTGTGTGTGTGTGTGTGCGTGTGTGTCTGTGTGTGTGTGTGTATTTGTGTGTGTATGCGAGAAAGAGAGAGAGAGAGAGAGAGAGAGAGAGAGAGAGAGAGAGACAGGGTGAAAGTGTTTGGGGTATGAGTGTGTGTGTGTGTGTGTGTCCATGTGTCTGAGCATGAGTGTCTGAGAAGTGAGTCTGAGTATTTAAAATGTCTCCAGCTCCCATTCTGACAGCACAGTGACTACATTTAATTTGAGTTTTGATAGCATGACAAAGCCATAACATTACACTGCATGCATGACTTGCCAACTACAGCTGTGTTTTCCTTGTGCCTTGTCAAAGATATCTGATACACTGGCATTAGGACACTCATGAGGTCAAATGATTGTTCTGAAAACATGACCACCATAATTACATGTTCTTTTGTACTCTGAGGTGACCACAACATGGTTCATTTTCTAATTGAGGTGCTTTACACAACCCTACTCGGAGTGGTCCTGTCTGCTTCACATCAATAAAAACCCAGCGCCCAGATTGCAGATCAAAACATGGACACAGCCATTGGCTGGCTGCTTAAATACTCAGCCAGGCATGTCAGCTCAAGGTATTGTACACCCTTTTTAAAGCAATGTGGGTTTCAGGACAAGGCCTCATTGTTGCCATCCCATAAGACCTGCAGAGAACGTTTATTTGTTTGGTTCCGCATACATGACGGCTGTTAAAAGTCGATGCCAACAATGCAGCCCACACCGCAATCAGAGGCAACTTCGTATCAGACAACAGCACAGGGGGAAAAAAGCTTATAATGTATCCTGAAGAATCCCGAGATTTAGATAAGAACACAAACACACACGCACACACAAAAAAAAAAATCTAGAGGGAGGCTCATGTCTAGACACAACACTCGGCAGAACACTCGTTTGGCTCGAGCGATCGCCCGCTCATTTGTCAGCTCACCCATCACAGCGCAGCAGTGGGAATCAGCCATGCGTGGTTCCAGTGTGTCACCCGATGAGCCTAGTGTGATAAATAAAACTGCGAAACCAGAGAGAGAGAGAGAGAGAGAGAGAGAGAGAGAGAGAGAGAGAGAGAGAGAGAGAGAAAGAGAGAGAAAGAGACGTGGAAAGTATTCGAACGATTTCGTCCAGACAAAAGCTCGAAAGGCGTAAAGGAGGAATCCTCGCCCTCTTGATCGCGTTGAAAATCGCCCAGACAAAGAGGCGTTTGTGCGTCAAGTTGTGAGGAAAGTTTCCGTGAGACTTAAACCTATCTCAGATACACTCAAGGACCTCCCAACGCAGACGCACACAGTGTATTCATTTAAAGCACAAGCATGCATATCTTTTTAAAAAAGAAAAAGAAAACAAACCACTGTTGACAGATTTCTGGATGAGAATTTACGACGCTTTGCATGGAAAAAAGCGATATCATTCCCCTTCAAAAAAGTATTTGTAGACTATAATATTCGAGACATTAAATAGTAAAAAAAGTAGAAGGCCCTCTTTCATGGTACCACTAAAGAAAAACGGGACATCTGTGGGGGGTCTTTAAAGGGGGGGGGGGGGGGAGTGGCTGATTTCGTTGCAGTGTTGAAAGGGTATAATTAGGCTGGCTTTGGAACTGACAGATTTCACCTTCTTATTGGAGGAGAAAGCCGGCAGACACGCAGACCCCCGTTGTCGCCACCCCCAGACAGACGGGCTGGTGCTGGCCCAGACCTGGTGCAGTTACGGGCCACTCCTCTCACACGTGGTCCATTTGGGTTTCATTAGAGGCTGAACGCAACACAACGCTCCCATTCAGCGGTTAGTCTGTACAGAGACATGCTTTGAAGTAAGGAGGGAGGGGGGCATGTTGGTTTGTTTAGTAATAAAAACAATATTCCAACTTTAATTTTGAAATGACGTCTCCCTCTACTATTGTGTACCCTTGATTTTTTTTCTGGCTAAATATGCTGAGATTCCAAACCTCACTTCTGGTATGGATTGTGAACAGAGGTTATGATTAACATCAGATGGGTAGAGAGAGAAGAACATGTTTGATGATGATCGATAGTAAAGTCATGAGCAATCATTAAGACTGACTGGCCAACTCTCCTGCACGCTAGAGTTCAAATCCTCAGCCTTGTCTTTCATTTGAAAAAAATATCATTGGGTGGATTAAAGGCTAATTTATATTGACTGAACACATCTAAATATCGGTTTATTTCTAATCCCAGTTAAGGAATTAAACAGTTCCAATAAAACTTTCTGAAACATTATGCAAACAAATTATTTGCCTAAGGCGTGGACTTTCTTCGGTACATAATCAGACAGAGTCTAAATTCAATGTTCAACATACATAAAACCCAATTAATTCATATGATGCGTGTAGTTAGGGTTCAAAGGTTTCAAACCAGAGTCGAAGTGAATGATGTTGGTCCTCCCTTTGACCCACAGCAGCAACACTGCCATCTGCAGGCGACATGTTGTAACAGCAGCTGAGGTCTCCATCAGGACTGTGGGCACACTGAGCCGATGAGATTAGAGTGCAGCCATGATAGCAGAGCACACATCCCCAGAGCTCTGATAAAGCAATCTGCAGGGCTGCCAGGGGCAATCGGAGAGTGGCAGAAATCTCCGGCGCTCTTCCACGGAGGTCATGATTTATTTCCCTGTCGGCCATAAACACTCGGAGCTGCACCCCGATTACATAGTAATTACCTCATAAGGCCTATAACTCATTCAGCAACCGCCTCATCTATTTGTCAAAAACAGCTTCATCATCCGACAGACAGCGGGCCACTCCGACTCCGGCTCGAAATACTTGGGCACTGACAACACCGGCGTTTACGGACCTGCCATGGCGAGACAAGACTACACAACACAACAACATGACAACATCACCGAGCGGCATTGACACGCAAAGCTAACAACAAGCAGTCTTTTGTTTC
>NC_055973.1:5950174-5960174 GCF_018492685.1 Alosa sapidissima
AATGAGCTAAAGGACTCAGCCAATTACATCTTCACCTCACCCTCCTAGTTCACTCACGATACCCAATACACAGCGACAAACAACCAAACTGACCTAAAAACCATGTCATGCACATTAATGACACATTATTGATGTTTATGACTGTTGTCATAATGTGTCATTCGGTTTTTGGAATGTCAAGTTGACATTGTTTGGGTGTCATCATTATGACAACTTGACATTAGCCAAGATGACATTATTTGACGGTGTCTTTGTCATGACAACTTGACATTAGCCAAGAAAATGTAACCCGTTTACAATATTGTCATGACAACTTGACATTAGCCAAGAAAGAAATGCAAGGTGTTTGGCATGATATTGTCATGACAATTTGACATGTAACTGTGTTTGGCCTGACTTATCTTCTAGGTTTGTGAAGTGATGGGCCTGAACAATTGACTCTCATGACACCATTATAATTGTCATGAATAATTTCCTTGGCATGATATTGTCATGACAACTTGACATAATTGTTTAATTATTATATGAACAAGTTCATAGAACTGTGTTTGGCCTGACTTATCTTTTAGGTTTGTGAAGTGATGGGCCTGAACAATTGTCTGTCATGACACCATTATAATTGGTCATGAATACTTTTCTTGACCTCAACTACAGTGATACAGTTTTGACTTGTCATTAAGCTGTCACAAAGAATTATTACACACCAAAATAGTTTCCTGACAGTGTCATGAATACTTATCTTTGACCTAAAGTACAGTGAACCATCTGAGATGTTTCCTGAACATGTCATTAAGTGCCATTACACTATCATGTAGGTCCTATTTCTGTACATTTTACATTTCTGCAACATTGAGCCTAATTTCAACTATAATAACAACAAATACCATACTAAGTCATGACTTAAAGGGGAACTTGGCAACTATTTCAACGTAATAAACCCATTTATAAATCATTTAGATGGTTAAATGACCTGTTGAAAATGGTGACTTTCCCCGCTGCCCCTAGCGTCCCCAGGCGGAAAACTAACCTTGCAACATTGAGACTATCGTCCCGGAAAGAAAAGTGAGAAACAAGAAACTCGTTTTAAATCGTGTTTCTTACCTTGTAACATCCACATTGTTCTGCAGAACTTATGCTAACCGTTTCGCTAGCTTGTAATCAAATCCATGTGCTTTATCGTTACTGTCACGGACAGAAGACGACCCAAGAGCGCAAGTTCAAATTCAGAGTCTTTTTATTGAAGGGTTCAGGGGGGAAGAGGAGTGAGAGAAACGTGAGGTCTTGGAGGTTCCGGTTCCAGGGGTGCTAGGAGTGCCAGGGGTGTCAGGGGTTCTCGGGGCTCAGGGGAACCCACACACAACAGCAAGGTGAACAGCAGGCAGTAGTACAGACCAGGGCTAGGCACTAAACGTGGTGAGAGACAGAAGGCAGATTCGAGTTACCGGGGGGGCTGAAGATCGGAGAGTAATCGAGAAGATCCGGAAGGCAGGTCGGGATAACCGGGACAGTAGAACAGGGAGGCAGTCAAGAAAGGATCCGAATCACAGGTAGGAGTCAGAGAGTAGACAGGCAGGCAGGTTACTGGTCCAGGTTTGAAGACGATCTGACAGGGCTTGGCTGAAAAACAAGGCTTTATATACTGGGAGAGGTTAGTGGAGAAATGCAGTGCAGCTGGCAGAGTAATTAGAGCAGAGTGGGGCAAGGTGAGGATGGTGAGTAGGAAATGCAGCGCAGCTGGCCAGGTAACAAGAGCTGAGCAGGGCGGAGCCAGGTGGAGCTCGTTAGGCAGAGTAGAGAGAGAGTGGCAATTAAGGGTTGCTGCCAGGGAGAGAGAATGCTCATGACAGGACCCCCCCCCTAAGGGACGGCCCCAGAAGTCCCAAGAACAACATCATGCCGGGAGGGTGGAGGGGAGCAGGCGGCGGGTCAGAACTCCTCCGAGCGGTCCGAGTGAGCATCCCCATCCTCAGAAGGAGCTGGAGGGTCACGGTCGGGAGACAGGACAGGTACTGAGACAGGATCAGGGTCAGGCACAGGACAGGACGCCGGGCGGGCAGGACGGCTAGGGACCCCTCTGGGACGGCCCCTACGGATTGCAGGCTGATCAGGATGTAGTCGGTGGAAGTCAGTGATGAGGGTCCGGTCCACAATCCTCCTGGCCGGGATCCAGGTCCTCTCCTCCGGACCATATCCCTCCCAGTCAACGAGGTACTGGAGACCCCTACCCCGTCGCCTAGAGCGGAGCAGCCGCCGGACGGTGAAGACAGGACCGCCATCTAAGAGGCGCGGAGGAGGCGGCGGCGGAGCCGCAGGGACCAGGGGACTTTCATGGACCGGCTTGACCTTGGAGACGTGGAAGGTGGGATGGACCCGCATGGAAGTGGGCAACTGAAGCCGAACCGCCGTTGGACTGATGACTTTCTGCACAGGAAAAGGACCAATGAAGCGAGGGGCCAGCTTTCGTGATTCAACCCGCAGCGGCAGATCCCGGGCAGACAGCCAGACCTTCTGACCAACCCGGTAAGTAGGTGCTGGGGCCCTCCGTCGGTTGGCACCGACGGCGTAGCTGGTTCCTGACTTCAGGAGCATAGTGCGAGCCTGGGCCCAAGTGCGGCGGCAGCGGCGGGCATACGCAAGAGCAGACGGACAGGTGGCATCCGCTTCCTGGCTGGCAAACAGTGGGGGTTGATACCCGTAGACACACTGAAAGGGGGAGAGCCCGGTGGCGGAACTGGTGAGTGAATTATGGGCATATTCCACCCAGAGCAGGTGTTGAGCCCAGGCCCGGGGATCTTGGGAGGCCACGCACCTCAGTGCCTTCTCCAGCTCCTGGTTCATGCGTTCAGTTTGGCCATTTGACTGCGGGTGGAATCCAGATGATAGGCTGGCGGTGGCCCCAAGGAGATGACAGAACTCCTTCCAAAAGGTTGCTGAGAATTGCGGCCCCCGGTCTGACACTATATCCTGGGGTAGGCCATGGATACGAAACACATATTCCAGGACCACCTGGGCGGTCTCCTTAGCAGAGGGTAGTTTAGGAAGAGGCACGAAGTGAGTCATCTTACTAAAGCGGTCAACAATGGTAAGGATGACTGTGTGTCCGTCAGAGGGCGGAAGACCCGTAACAAAGTCCAGTGAAACGTGGGACCAGGGCCGCTTGGGTACGAGTAGGGGTTGCAGCAACCCAGCAGGAGGCTGGTTGGGGGTCTTGTTTCGGTTACAAGTGGGACAAGCTCGGATGAATTCTTGGACATCCCGTCTCATCCGCCGCCACCAGAACCGCTGGCGGACCAGATGAAGGGTGCGAGTGATGCCGGGATGACAGGCCAGACGGGATTCGTGCCCCCACTGGATCACAGGTGACCTGAGATTTGCTGGAACAAACAGACGGTTGGGGGCGCTGGTGCTTGGGCCTGGCTGGTTCCGAAGAGCCTCCATGACCTGCTTCTCGATCTCCCAGGTGAGGGCCGCTACGACAAAGTGGCTGGGAAGAATGGGAGCTGGCATGGCGGTGATCTCGTCCTTCTGAAACATCCGGGAAAGGGCATCAGGTTTGATGTTGCGAGATCCCGGGCGGTAGGAGAGCGTGAAATTGAAGCGGGTAAAGAACAGAGACCACCGCTGTTGACGGGAGTTCAGCCTCCTGGCTGTTTGGATATACTCCAGGTTTTTGTGGTCTGTCCACACTACGAATGGTTCCTTTGACCCCTCTAACCAGTGTCGCCATTCTTCAAGGGCGAGCTTGACGGCCAGCAGCTCGCGGTTCCCAATGTCGTAGTTGCATTCGGCTGGGGTTAGCCGACGGGAGTAGAAGGCACAGGGGTGCATCTTGCCATCCTCGGCTGCTCTCTGAGAAAGCACTGCACCCACTCCCACGTCCGAAGCATCTACCTCCACCACAAACTGCCTTGCTGCATCTGGCATCTGGAGGATGGGAGCGGAAGTGAAACGTGTCTTGAGGCTATGGAAGGCCTTATCAGCAGCTGCTGTCCATTGGTACGGCTGTTTAGTGCTGGTTAGCGCCGTGAGTGGTGCAGCCACTGTGCTATAGTTTCGGATGAACCTCCTATAGAAGTTCGCAAAGCCCAGGAACTGTTGCAACTTTTTCCGAGACTCAGGGACTGGCCAGGACGTGACAGCCGACACCTTCGTGAGATCCATCTGAATGCTGCCCTCGTTGATCACATACCCCAGGAATGAAACGGTCTTGGCATGGAACTCGCACTTCTCTGCCTTCACGAAAAGAGAGTTCTCCAGCAGGCGGCGCAGGACCAACTGGACATGGTGCGTGTGTTCTGACAGAGTCTTTGAGAATATTAAAATATCGTCAAGGTACACAAAAACGAATGTATTTAACATGTCCCTGAGGATATCATTCACTAGGGCTTGAAAAACTGCTGGGGCATTGGTGAGGCCAAATGGCATGACGAGGTATTCATAGTGGCCGGTTGGTGTGTTGAACGCAGTCTTCCACTCGTCTCCCTCTCTCACCCGCACCAGATGGTAGGCATTGCGAAGGTCCAGCTTCGTGAATACGGTGGCTCCCTGCAGCAGTTCGAAGGCAGACGAAAGTAAGGGCAGTGGGTAGCGATTCTTAACCGTGATGTCGTTCAGACCCCGGTAATCTATGCATGGACGAAGAGAACCGTCCTTCTTACCGACGAAGAAGAATCCCGCTCCTGCGGGGGAAGAAGACGGTCTGATTATCCCGGCGGCAAGAGAGTCATTAATGTAGTCTTCCATGGCCTTTCTTTCCGGGGCTGACAGTGAATACAGACGACCCTTGGGAGGTGCTGTGCCAGGCAGGAGATCAATCGCGCAGTCATAGGGTCTGTGTGGGGGTAGAGATGTCGCCTTGGATTTGTTGAACACCTCTTTCAGGCTGTGGTAACAGGTCGGAACATTGGATATGTCGGGGGTAGCGCTAGATATTTCCCGATGAACGGGCAGGGTGGCCCCCCTTAAACAGGTCTGGTGACAACTCCTTCCCCACGAACGGACTGTTCCTGTCTCCCAGTCGATGTGGGGGTTGTGCTGACGGAGCCACGGGTATCCGAGAATGAGTGGTTGGCCAGGTGAGTGTAGGAGGTGAAACTGGATGGACTCTTGGTGGTTTCCTGACAGCAGAATTGTCACAGGGGCTGAGATGTGAGTGACCGTGCCCAGATGATGTCCATCCAGGGCTCGTACAGGAATGGGTTGTGCCAGTTGATGATGGTTCACGTCCAGTCGCCGTGCAAGCTCAGGGTCCATGATGTTTGCTTCGGCTCCAGAATCCACAAGGGCGGCCAACGTATGAGTCGTGTCGGAAAGCTGAAGGCGGAGATGAAGCAGGGGTTTTCGAATGGAGGGAGACTGAAGACTTGTTGAGCTCACCCGGATCTCCCCTACACCTGGTGAGCTGCGGCTTTTGCCGGACAGGTGGCGACCATGGTGATTTTCACCACCACAGTAGAGGCAAAGGTTGGAGGTTAGACGGCGCCGACGCTCCTCGGGAGTCAGAGAGGCACGGCCAATCTCCATGGCCTCAGGCTGATTGAGTTGGCCTTGGGACTTGACAGGCAGGGGCTGGACAGAGGAGGTATCGACCCGAGTGCGGATGGCAGGTTGACTGAGACGCCCCTTCTCCCTCCTCCGGGTCTGTATACGGCGGTCAATGCGGACGGCAAGGTCAATGGCGGCATCAAGCGTTGAGGGCGGGTCATGAGAAACAAGCTCGTCTTTGATATAGTCCGCCAAGCTGTGGAGGAAGGCTTGCACCAGTGCCTCTGAGTTAAACGAGCTTTGACTGGCCAGGGTACGAAAGTCAATGGAGAAGTCTGCCACTGTCCGATTGCCCTGACGGATGGTGAGCAGAGCTTGTGACGCTTCGGCTGTTGGCGAGCCTAGATCAAAGACCTTTAACATCTCCTCCTCAAAGGCACTGAAGGAGGCACAGGCTGGGGTTTGCCGGTCAAATTCCGCCGTTCCCCACAACCGAGCTCGGCCGGTGAGATGGGTGATGACATACCCCACCTTGGCTCCCTCCGTTGAGAAGGTCCTGGGCTGTAGTGCGAACTGGATTCGGCAGCTGCTCAAGAATGGTCTTACTTGCTTTTGGTTTCCATCGAAACGTTCCGGGTTCCCAATCTCTGGTTCAGGAGTGTGGGGATCTGGTGGCAGCACTGCCGGTGGTACAGGAACAGAAGAACCAGGGGTGGGTGCAGGTGGAGTAGCCGGGTTTGAGAGTAGTTGCAGGGCTTGGGCTAGCAGTTGTTGCTGCAGTTGGAACTGTTGCTGCTGCTGTTGAAGCTGTTGCTGTTGCTGCTGGAGAAGGGAAGCGATGTCGCCAGCCATCCGATTGATGTCTCCCTCAGTGCGTTCCAGTCGCTGTAGGGCAGTCATCTCGGGCTCTTCCTCCATAGTGGTCAGGGAGTGCGCTGGGTCCATGATGGTCAGATCGTTCTGTCACGGACAGAAGACGACCCAAGAGCGCAAGTTCAAATTCAGAGTCTTTTTATTGAAGGGTTCAGGGGGGAAGAGGAGTGAGAGAAACGTGAGGTCTTGGAGGTTCCGGTTCCAGGGGTGCTAGGAGTGCCAGGGGTGTCAGGGGTTCTCGGGGCTCAGGGGAACCCACACACAACAGCAAGGTGAACAGCAGGCAGTAGTACAGACCAGGGCTAGGCACTAAACGTGGTGAGAGACAGAAGGCAGATTCGAGTTACCGGGGGGGCTGAAGATCGGAGAGTAATCGAGAAGATCCGGAAGGCAGGTCGGGATAACCGGGACAGTAGAACAGGGAGGCAGTCAAGAAAGGATCCGAATCACAGGTAGGAGTCAGAGAGTAGACAGGCAGGCAGGTTACTGGTCCAGGTTTGAAGACGATCTGACAGGGCTTGGCTGAAAAACAGGGCTTTATATACTGGGAGAGGTTAGTGGAGAAATGCAGTGCAGCTGGCAGAGTAATTAGAGCAGAGTGGGGCAAGGTGAGGATGGTGAGTAGGAAATGCAGCGCAGCTGGCCAGGTAACAAGAGCTGAGCAGGGCGGAGCCAGGTGGAGCTCGTTAGGCAGAGTAGAGAGAGAGTGGCAATTAAGGGTTGCTGCCAGGGAGAGAGAATGCTCATGACAGTTACCTTTTTTCACAGTTTGAAATAGCATAATGCACAATTTCTCCAGCAGAGGGGAAATATAGCTAATCCTGCCAAGTTTCCCTTTAAAAGAGTTTATTTCAGCAATGAATTTTGCAAAACCATAATACATGGACATGTTACCATGCCAGCTAACCTAACTGTGCATGTGGAACATGCATTAAACTATTCACATACTAGTCTTTAAGCACCATTTCATTGCCATCATTTCTGCAGCTTTTTCAAATCATGCACGAGTCTACCCAACACACCATTACGATGGCGGAATCCTAACCAGTAGTATCATTTTAAGGTGTGTTTTGTTGGACTGAGGGATTTGATTCCCCCTGAGACGCCATATTTGGTTTTTGTATGTCTGCAATGCACGTTCAATATGTTCAATATGTATATCCAATTTATAATGGTGTCATGACAGCCAAGTGTCACTTCATAGAAGATAAGTCAGGCCAAACACAGTTATATGTCAAGTTGTCATGACAATATCATGCCAAACACTGTATTTCTTTCTTGGCTAATGTTGTCATGACAATATTGTAAACGGGTTACATTTTCTTGGCTTAATGTCATCTTGGCTAATGTCAAGTTGTTATAATGATGACATTCAAACAATGTCAACTTGACATTCCAAAAACCGAATGACACATTATGACAACAATCATAAACATCAATAATGTGTCATTAATGTGTATGACATGTGTCATGTCATTCTTATGACGGTTACATGTCACTCTTATCTAGACCCCTTCAAATAAAGTGTTACCCTTTAAACTAAGATGAAATGAGATGTGTGCTAGTCTTTTGTTTGGGGATTGGGGCTTCAAAATGGAACAAGCAAGGGACTTAACCCCAAGTTGCTTCAGGGGGACCGTCTGTCACTCTGGATAAGATAAGATATGAGATAAAACATCTAAAATATATATAAAAAAAAAGATTAGAATAAAAGATTATTATAAGAAGATTATAAAGATTATAAAAAGATCATTTTAGCGCATCAGCTATTTAGCATTGAATTTCCCCTGGGGATCAATAAAGTATCTATCTATCTATCTATCTATCTATCTATCTATCTATCTATCTAGCCTAATGAATATGAGGCAAATAGTCAGAGGAAGGAACCCTCACAGAGAAAGAAGAAAGACTCTCTCACAATCCAGTTGTTCCACGTGGCGCTGACTTTCATCAGATTGTCAGCCAACTCCCCGTGAGTGTGCTGAGATGATGAAAACACACACTCTCAACATGCAAACATGGAGGACAGAGACAGACAGAGAAAGAGGTTCTCACAGCACAGCGGGGCTGGAGCAGACCGCATGGCCAAGGCAGAGACGGCTCTTCACTTACGTCGGCTGCTTTGATGCCTGTTCTGTGAGAATTTCATAAAAGAACAAAAGGCAGTAGACTGAAACATGAGGGCCACACAGAGAGGAAGAGATAGCACAGGAGAGGAGACTGGAGGAGGAGAGGAGAAAACAGAGGAGAGAGGGGAGAACAGAAGACACAAGAAGACGAGAAAACAGGTGAGAGTAAAGGACAACTAAATATGATGTCAAAATTAGGAAACCTTGTGTCCTGAAGTCCTCTTTTGTGCTTCACAGTAAGCATTTAAAGTCAAACTCCATACAAAAAAGACATTAATGTCTTACATTTGTCTCTTAAATTAATTAATTAATTCATTCATTCATTCATTCAACAAATAAATACAATGTACTTCACTGAATTTAGCTCAGCTTAGTGCATTTCTCAAAATAATTAGTGCAAACTGCAAAACCTAGTGATAACCTGCAAAAGCACGTCACTTGCTCAAAATGGATAGTCCATTCCTCAAAAGCAAGTATTTATGTCAATGAAACTGCCAGTGTAATCAAAATGAGAAGTCTTGACACCATCGTTTATGAACAAGATAGTCAAATGGCTTTGTCATGTTTTCATTACGACAGTTTATGCTCTGCAGTGTTTGCAAAAAAAGGTCAGAACTCGGTGACACTACCTGAAAATGCTCAAGACAGCACTATACAGTACTTGTACAGCCATTTGAAAACTACAGTAAAGTTACAAATTGCTGTAGTTAGGGAAATAAGTGAGTACAAGACACTGAATATGTACGTTTCACAGTTTTACTGTATATGCTCTTTGCAATTCTACAGCATTGTGACAGAATTTGATAACTAGTTCACCAATTTTGTATGTAATGACTCAAGCAATGAAATGAAGACTATTAGTTTTTTTGGAAATGACTATTCAGCATCGATAAGTATAGTTCATTTTGACTGACATGACAAAGCAACTGATATATGTTCAAAAGCATTTGCAATTTGTTCAGAGGAAGGAGAAATTGCTACTATGATGTGCACAAATGACTAAATGTTGTGGAGGTTGACCTAATAGTTATGAGAATTTTCATTCTGATCTGAAAAAAGCACCAAAGCGACTGAGAAAAACTGTAAAGCTGCCCTCCACAAAAAGTGAAAAAAAGAAGAGTGAAAATGTCTGACTACAATTCCCATGTTGACCACCAGAGGGCAGTACAGGCCTGAATAAACCGAGTCCCTGAACCCTGGTGTATGTCTAACCCTGACGCACAGCTGACTCCAGTAACAAGGTCTCCAGCAACACAGGATGAACACGCTCAACCTCAGAGCTAATGAGCTCTTTAAATCTTCATCATGTAACAGGATCTCCTGAGCAACTCACAAGGTTCCCCTTGTTCAAAGACGCACTGGGCTGTTTTGCTAGCCAGTACTGGTAAGTGAGACTGAGTATCAAGTGTGCGTGTATGTGTATATGCACGCTTGGATGGATGTGTCCTTCAAGCTAAATCCATCCAGCATAATAGTGCAACATGCCTCTGACAACAAAACAAGATGGAGCTTCC
>NC_055973.1:5972674-5977674 GCF_018492685.1 Alosa sapidissima
GAGAGAGAGATAGAGAGAAAGGGAGAGAGATAGATAAAGAGAAAGAGAGAGAGAGAGAGAGAAAGAGAGAGAGAGAATATTGTGTAGGTTATTTTGCCTACACCCCTGTAATCCCACAGGAACAAAAAAAGTGTGTTTTTCTCTATTAAATCCCTTGCTGAGAAATTAATTTAGAACATCACGGTCTGACATGATGCAATACTGTATATACTTTAGAATTTATATTTCTCTCTGTCTTCCAACTAATTCAACACCTTGCATCTCCTTTCTACAGTAATTCTCTCTCTCCCTGTGTTTATTCTGAATCTGAAAAATAAGAATATAGCCTAGTCAAAGCAGAGGGTGAGCTACATTTAAATTTGGCTAAACTAAGCACATTACTTGATACTGAGTGATGGTTGTTTATCTTTTGTTTTTGTTTTGCCGTGTGTGCCTTTGTTTGTACTTTTTCAAAAAGGTGATTTAAAAATAATCACTCCCACTCTGTATCTCTCTTTCCTCTCTTCCTCTCTCTTTCCCTCCCTCTCTCTCAAACTCCATCTCTCTAACTTTTTATCTCTCTATTTCACTCTCCCTGTTTATTTCTCTTCCTAACTCACAGCTTCCATCCCCACATTTGTGTCTCTCTCCCTTTCTCCATCCCTTGCTTTCTTTCTCTCTCTCCCTTTTCCATCCCTAGCTTTCATTCTCTCTCTCCCTTTTCCATCCCTCGCTTTCATTCTCTCTTTCTTCCCTCTCCCTCGCTTTCTCTCTCTCCCCCTGTTCTCCTTCCTCTTCATCTGCTTACCTCCCAGCGGGGCTGGTCTCTCCGCTCCCCCATCTCTCGGTCTTGGCTCTGGGGACGGGCGGCTGCAGCATCTCGGCCGCCAGGGGATCCGAGTCGTCCTCCTCACGGCCCACCCACTCCCCCACCACCCGCGGCCTCAGTACCGACGAGTTATACAAGCACAGGTCCTGAGGGAAAAACACATGGAGAGAGAGAGAGAGGGAAAGTGGGAGAGGAATGGATGGAGAGAAAGATGAGAATGAGAGGAGGGAAGGAATGAAGGAGGCAATGGAGAGATGAAAGAACATAGAAAGAAAAAGATGAAAAGGGAGAAACACAAGCAGACCCAAGGACATTGGACAAATGTATTGAGCATATGGCACATCATTTCAACACAGCCCACTGTACATGCACATTTAGTTAGGAAAGTCATAAATAAAGCTCAGTAAAACTGCTAGAAGATGGCCACTGAGGAGCCACACTGCATGGTACACCTCAGCAATATGTCCTCCCACGCCTCCCCCCCCCCCCATCCTAACCAAACATCACGTGCCTCCTGATCTGCTCTGGCCCACGGCTGGCCCTGACGTGGCCCAGGTGCGCTCTATCTGGGGATATTGTATTGTATATATTATGAGCCCCGTAAGGCTGCTCTAACCCAGGAGGATCTGTGTGAAGGAGCCCATTAGTATTCCCCTCAGTCTCCATGGCTGATGTTTCCCAACATTTACACATTTTCATCTTCCGCAAACACGCCGCCCCCTTCCTCCTCGCTCTCCTCTCCATCCTCCTCCTGTGAAAATCTCCGGCTCTATTCCCCCGCATGCAGGGAAGAGGAGAGCCCAAAGACATTTCATTTATATTAAAGCGAAGGGTTTTAATACCCAGCCTCTTCCCTCCACACAGTTGAGGCAAGGCGATGGGCCCGGGGGTTGTGGTGCCTCTGGGCTGGGAGCCAAGCAGATGAAGGCAGATGAGAGAACTGTGAAGTATTACAGGCCAAACAGCACTGATCTCATTTCATCAAACACCCTCCTCACACTGCCAGCCTCAAACAAACTCTACACACTACCTTCAGCCTGCATTTTAAATGGGCGCTATTATTAACCTATAAACGAGGCTGTTTTATATACAAATGCGATGGATGGATACCGCCTACTGCCAAAATACTTTAGACAGCTGTATAAAATACATTTTAAACCATTTAGAGATACACTTGGCTGTGCTATGAATTATGAAATATATAGAGAGTAATATTACCTGATCGTCGGACTCAGCGATACCTAAAACCAAAAGAACAAACTGCTGCAGGTTCATCACCGCAATAATCTTTCACTGTAATGCTCAGTGTGTATTGTGTGTGTACACATACTGAAACTAGTCAAGAACATGATTCTCTCTCTCTTTACATCTCTCTATCTCTCTATCTCTCTCTCTCTCACACACACACACACACACACACACACACCGACACCGACACTACTCAGCCATAGAGAGTTCCGGTGACTCACTGCGGGACAGGTTTTCCAGGGCCTTCCCCAGCTTCTTGCTCTCCTGTAGGATGTGGTTGAGCTCATCAAAATCATGACTCTCCTCTCCTCTTTTACTCCTCCAGTCCCACGGGGGGCGCTCTATGTAGCGCGGCACTGGAAACACACAGAACACACAAGAGGCCAAATACCTCATTTACTTGCATTTATTTATTCCCTAGAAGTATCCACTTGCCATGAGAGTGGAAACACACACACAGACAAGAACTTGAATTGAAATCATTAGTGTTGCTCTTCATTATCGTTCCCTCGTCCTATTACAGTGAAATTGATCTAATAACAAAATAGGACTGCCAGCTAAGTAGGCTAGTATGCTCTTCATGCCCGTTTTGAAATAAAATCTAGAAGTCTTCTATTTCACAACCAGGGAAGATGTCATTGAGCACTGTGTGAAAGCAGTTGTTTTGTTTGAACAAGGCTCTGTGAAACCCCTCAGTAAATATGTCTGTAATCTTTAACTACACACTACTGAAGAAAGCTAAGCATCTTTCAGCATTTCTCTCTCTCTCTCCCTCTCTCACACACATACACACATCCCACACACACACACACACACACACACACACACACACACACACACACACACACACACACACACACACACACACACACACATCCCACAGCACACAAAAACCACTTCCCGCTCATCTATTATCTCATTCACACTGACATTCACCTCAGCTGCGGTAAGTCCGCAATACTCAGAGTAATTAACTCTTCTAAATGGGTCAGCTCCAGAGCCCTCAACTAAGCCACTCCAACCGTCCACCTGCACCCGCTAATGCTTAAACCACCCCTCAAAATCAAATCCAAATAGCGTTATTGGCATGGCCGTTCTACAGTAATCTACAGTGTTGCCAAAGCATAGCGCTGGATCAGCTTTAACCCTCTCTGGCTGGAATGTGAAATAATATTGAAACAGAAAGGATCCAGTTTTACAGCAGAGCAGAGACAGACTCAGTGGCCATGTCCCTGTGCCTCTGAATATAATGATCATCTCTCATATATATTTCACTCCTGCTCTGCTGAAGGTGGTGGTGGTGGTGGTGGTGGTGGGTACATTTTAAAAGGGAGGTGTAGTTGATATGCAGACGGCTGCCTGCAATGTCGTCCTGGCGGGGACCCTGCAAATGTCAAGATGGGCTGAATTGTGTGCAGCATAGACAAAGGAGCATGCTAAAATGACAGGCTTTTCGTTGTAAAGTCAGTTTGGTGAAAGTTTTATTCGTTCAGTTACTTTGGGTAAAAACCCCTGTTTGCTGCTATGGGGCTGGATGTTTGAATAAGAAGCCCACCCAGATGACCCAGAGAGACAGACAGTGAGAGGAATAGAGAGAGAGAGAGAGAGAGAGAGAGAGAGAGAGAGAGAGAGAGTAAATAGTGAGTTTCCGACCTGACACCTGACTGATTTCATTTATGAGCCTGACAGCCGAACTGACAGGTGTCAACACTGCTTTACGTGCAACTGACATGAGTGAACTGCTACACAGATGCTGCTAGTCTCCAACCCCCCCGCTCTTTTTCTCTCTCTTTTTTCTTCCTCTCACACTCTCTCCCTCTCTCCTCTCTCTCTCCATCTCTCATATCCTGACCACGAGCCAGGTTTCTGACACTCTGACAGGTGTAATATGATGGGTGTGTGTCAGAAGGGTGACAAACCAACCCACCAGCCATGCCTGCTTCTGTCACCTCTCCCTCTCCAGTTCCAGCAGTGCGTTGGCTGGGTGCATTCACTTCTGAGCCCTAGAAGCTTGACTACTCTAAAAATGTATCCGTCACAGTTAAACTGTAAGTAAATGTGTTTGAAAGTTATAGCAGGAAAAGGATGCTTTTTAAGGTGCGGCTACACCGATGTATGAGGTTGTCTGATTTCAGCCATGATGCACACAGGGACCATAGCAAAGGCTGCAACAGCAAAGCATCCAGGAGGCTCAATCTATTCTGGAGGTTCAATCTATTGAGATTGGGATTTGTCGATCTGTTTAAATTCCCATCATTTTCAACTATGGCCCTGCACGGAGAGGCAATACACTTGCCAAATGTGATACCATGAGGATAATTCATATGCGAGCCACGCGTTCTCACTGCTGAAGCTCTTCTCTGCATTGGCAAAGCAGCCTGGTGGCAGAGGAGGGGCGCAGAGAGTGTAGCGGTCAGATGTATCCTCATCTTAGGTGGACAGCACAATAGAGTCTGCATGGCTTGTGTTGCGTTGCGTTGCATAGCGTGGGATAAAGAGAGGGGAAAGGCCCAGGTAAAGCCCTGGCTCTTTTGCGCTTAACTCCCCGTTAGCCCCTGGGCTAAACGCGCTTAGCGAGAATACTAATGTGGTCATCTGGGCTGCATCATGCGGGCAGATTGATTTAGATCACTGGGCTAGGCTGTGTGTGTGAAGGGGGATTCGCCGAGATCTGAGAACCAGCTGTCAGACAAACACAAAACACACTTCACACTCTGTTACAACATAGCAATAGATCAATACATCCCATAACTTTGTGTAATTCATAAGCTGCTGTAATGTATTATTGTCGATCTCAAAGAGTGTGTTAACTGACATGCATTGCCTATGGCAAGCAAACAATGTCAAAGGGGTTCACCACAGCCTAACACAAACCAGAAATGCAAATGTATTTCCAGCTGTGCAAGTGACACTTGTGTACATCTCGGTGGGTAACTGAGAAATA
>NC_055973.1:5982674-5987674 GCF_018492685.1 Alosa sapidissima
AGTGAGTGAGTGAGTGAGTGAGTGTGTGTGTGAGTGAGTGAGTGAGTGAGTGTTTGTGTGTGTGTGTGAGAGAGAGAGAGAGAGAGAGAGAGAGAGAGAGAGAGAGTGTGTGTGTGTGTGTGTGTGTGTGTGTGTGTGTGTGTGTGTGTGAGTGTGTGTGTGTGTGCTTTACTAGTCTCCCTCTCTGAGGCCGAATTGAGGTACAGTAACTATCTCGAGCTCGTGGTCAGGCCGCAGGGCAGTGGGAGAGTGCTAGTATTGTACGCTGCCTCAACATCGCAAAAACAGACAATAGCAAAACAAACACAAACACTTTCACACACAACACTCAGGCAAACACATTCACACACATTCATACCACACAGAGTCATTCTACATCCAACTCCAGCGTACACACACAAACACAGTCACACACATACATACACATTCACAGACACACACACGTGTTCCCAGGAAGGAATTTCTATTAAGTCTTTCCAGTTTGTTAGAAACAGTACCAACAAACCTCGGTCTGTCAAAACCCATGTCTGATTACCCCCGAGACCAGACAACCGACATTCATTTGGCCAAAACTTTACCCCAAAATCAAAAAGGCCCTTTCCCCCACATCTCACCCCGGATCCTCTAAGGCTTTCCTTCCTGCCCGAGGTTTGTTCTCTTGCCTGGGGCGTCTCTCGGCGTGTCTGCTTGAGTTATCGACGCCTCAGTGAGAGGACACGCCGCCTGATTCACCCCGACAGCACCGAGCCTGTCAGACAGGAACACCGGCCGGCACAAGTTCAAACCAGAGGCCTCGCTCACTAGACTAAATGCATCTCTGCTCATCTTTCTCTGTTCGGTTAGCAGTGCAGTCTAACTGAGGCTACAGCTTTGGTCAGCGACAGCAGGGCTTCCTGGTTCACCTATTACCTTAAAACAAAAACAAACAATGAAGTAAGAATGTGTTTTCATTGTTTCATTAGAGATGTACAGCAGGCTTGTGCAAAATTCAGAATTGAATTGAGAGTGACTCCTAAATTCCTATTCAATTCTTGAATTTGAATTGAATTTGAACTGAGGTCAAAAACAGGATGTAGAAATACAATTTGAATTTGAATGAAAGGAAGTAGAATTGAAATTCAATGAAAAATTCGAAGAAATTCAATGAAATTCAAAGAATTTCATATACATCATTTAAGGATAGTATATGTCAGATATTATTGCACCAAACACACAACAGTAACCGATTACATTTCCAAAGTAGCCTTCCCAAAACTGAATGTGTGTGACATTCAGCACATTCTTTCTGTTGTGTGACTGTGGAATTGCTTTGAATGGCTTTGAGTTTAATTCCACTTCAATGAGTTCAATTCCACCTGTCATTCCAATTCCAATTTCAATTCAACTTCCTTTGGGTAGAGCCAATTCAATTCAAATTCCAATTCATGAATTGAATGGAGGCCAATTATAAAATTCAGAATTTTGCACAAGCCTGATGTACAGGAGAGTATTTAAACTCTCTGGAGTTCAAACCCATGCCCTTAGTGATGTTGGCACCTTGCCCTACCAGGCGACCTACAGCATTCAAATGCATTAGGTTTCAAAATGAATGCTCAGTTCTCTCTACATGTATGTAAATCACCCCACCCAACCCCCTCTTAGGAGCTGATGTTCTGTTTCCTGCTGTTAAAAGGCGTTGTTTCACCTTAGTGCTTTCTCTAGCAGGTCCAGGCTATGGGCTCTGTTAAGTGAATTGAGCACTGTGACTAAATGAGCAGGACACTGCAGTGAGAAGACTGGGTCCCTCCTTCTTTTCTGACTCAGGCACGTTTGATCTCCTCAGGTAACTGGGAGAGGAGAGAGGAGCAGAAGAGAGGGAGGAGACGCTGGGCGAGAGCCAGCCCTTGAACAGAGGCTCTGCTGCTCCATGTTTATTAGGGGAAAGGGACAGAGTGAATTCTTCCAGGCAGAGCCGGCCAGTCAAGCTGGGACAGCTTATTTAATACCATGCTACAGCACGGAGTAGTGGGCTTATTTAATACCATGCTACAGCACGGAGTAGTGGGCTTATTTAATACCATGCTACAGCACGGAGTAGTGGGCTTATTTAATACCATGCTACAGTACAGTGCGGAGTAGTGGGCTTATTTAATACCTTGCTACAGTGCGGAGTAGTGGGCTTATTTAATACCATGCTACAGCACGGAGTAGTGGGCTTATTTAATACCATGCTACAGCACAGAGTAGTGGGCTTATTTAATACCATGCTACAGTGCGGAGTAGTGGGCTTATTTAATACCATGCTACAGCGCGGAGTAGTGGGCTTATTTAATACCATGCTACAGTACAGTGCGGAGTATTGGGCTCATTTAATACCATGCTACAGTGCGGAGTAGTGGGCTTATTTAATACCATGCTACAGTACAGTGCGGAGTAGTGGGCTTATTTAATACCATGCTACAGCGCGGAGTAGTGGGCGGTGATTAGAGCTCAATGGGGATGGGGCTTGAGCGAGAGATACTGATTAGAGGGGATGACTCCTAATTAAGGGGAGCCACAGGAGGGCTGGAGACATTTGACATGAAATGACTGCATACACACACAAACATGTGCGTGTGCACACACACAAACACAAACAGAAAGGCAAAGTACACACATAAATACACTCAACACCCCCTCTTCCCCCCAAACACACACATATACACACGTAACTAGAAACAGAAAGATACACACATGCATGCACACACACAAAAACACACACACACACACACACCTAAGCCCCATGCCCACATCAGTGCCCTTGAGCCCATACTGGGCATAGCAGGCTGGTGCAAGGGGGCTGGCAGAGGCCACACTCTTAATCAGGAGAAAGCCAAGCACACACAGAGCACCGTGCTGCAGACGGGGTCAACACAAACGTCCCCTCAGAATGCCCTTTCCACTGAACCAATCCGCTCACAGCATCTACCAGTTTCCTAATGGAATTTACAGCAGTTGGTCGTTTCAGTGGCTTTGCCCCTGGTTGAGTGGTAGGGTAACCTTATTTACTGAAATGAGTTCTCGATGGTAACTAGATTTTTACATGGACTTGGAGATCTGAGCAACTATTCAACTAAGTTCAAACACTGTGCTATCCATACTTCACTCTATGAGTCACTGTAACTGAATCATAGTCATCTGGTGAATCTTAAAGGGACACTAGGCAACATTTTTGTGTTAATTAATCATCTTCGTAAGTCGGTATATGGTTAAATGACTCATTACGGGGCGAATGAAGGCTCTCTCGCCCGCCCCTACTGCCTGTAGGAAGAATATCCCGCTTGCAAGTTCGGTGTATCCGACAAGCCGACCTTCAGTCTCACAAAGTCTCAGACATTGCGAGAAGCAGGATCAGTTTACATCCTGCATCCCCAGCGAAAACCCTTGACGGAAGATGCAAAGAAAAGGAAAAGAGCTTCAGACCGAGCGAGGGCTCGCACACGTATCGACACGTACAGACGGTAGGGGGAGCTTCATAGAGAAAAAGCATCAGGTTTGCCTGGTATCCCTTTAAGGAGTGAAATGAGTTAATTACTCTCAAAGTTACTGGTTATTTTTATTCTTATTTCCACATAGTTAAAAAGTAACTGAGGAGTATACCTGAACAATCTGAGCAACCTGTTATAAGTGAAACAGAGCATCATGTCCAGATGTGTCTCTAAGTCCCTCTGTGTCCTTTTAACTGAATAAGTCCAGGATGAATGATGCTCTCCCTGATGGACTTGCCCAGTGAATACATTAAGTGACGCGTGAGAAGGGCTGAAGGGCTGCCGCATTAATAATGTGATCAATTAGACCAGTGTGTGTGTGTGTGTGTGTGTGTGTGTGGAGGGGGGGGGGGGGGGGGGCGGGGCAACATGGATGGGTCACTGATAAGTCAATTAGAGGGCAGACCTCCGTCAGCCTGGAGGAGACACACAGGATGATAGTGCTCTCTATGCAGCCAATCAGAGAGAGCCAGAGGGAGAGAGAGAGAGGGAGAGAGAGAGGGAGAAAGAGAAAGACAGTCTGCATGCTTGTATATTGATGTCTATACGTTGGTGCACATTTGTGTGTGTGTGTGTGTGTGTGTGTGTGTGTTTTCTTTCCTCTCTGGAGTCATTAGTATGATCCCTGCAGGAGGGGAGCCTTAGGTGACGTTCACATGTAATTATGCCCCTATTATCTTATCTGATCTCACTCATTAAGCCCCTTCATGCAGCTGCTACTGGGTTAAACAACGATCACGCAAACACACACACACACAAAATGACACTTTCACACTATGCATCAATGTGCTCACACCATAGAGCTGTGGCAATGATACATCTGATTCACACTCTCATTTACACTGACCCTGTTACATTGTAACTACTCAAAAACCGTGCAGAGTGCAGCAGGATATGCAGCAGGATTATGAATACTGTAGGTTGGTATGATTAAGGGTAAGAACAGAGTATAGATATTTGACAATGGACAGATACATTGACACACAGTTAATAGTTTAAAATATGTAATTTTGCGATACTACAGTATACTATACTATACTATATTACTATACTATACTGTACCACACTATACTATACTATGCTATACTTTAGTGCTCTACTCATACTTAGAGGAGCAGTAGAAGGAAAATAGCCACTACTGCTAAACGACTTGCCTAAATATAATAAACATCAGGTTGACATAAAATGTAATCCCACCTCCTGATGTAAATAAATGGTTCCTGACCGACAATAAATACAAACCCCTTCTGGAGTGTCAGAGGTGTTGTGAGGACATTTCCAGCTTTATTGGTTGATTTTACAGAGGAAATTGAACACAAGTCCAGCAGGGATAACAGAGAATAATTTAGAGGCTGTCAGCCCAACGGGAGGAGATGGTTTTGGGTTTTCAATCTCAGGTGGTTGTCATCAACAATTACAAGGTGGAAACTCCATGATTCGGTCCTGTATTGATTTTATTGACATCACTGGCACTTCTGTTGCATCCAATTTGTC
>NC_055973.1:5992674-5997674 GCF_018492685.1 Alosa sapidissima
ATGTTGGAAAATGAGCGTTCTAAAGAATATCTAGGTTCATTGAATTCAACATAGAATTTTAGAACCTTGAATTGTTGCGGAACGGAATCTCATGTTAGAATGTTCAAAAACCTACAGCTGAACGGTACAGATCTCATTGTCTAAGTCAGGACAGATGGGCTGAGTTAAAAACACACCTCCAGCTTAATCACAGCCGTTACACAGGCATGGAATTTCCCTTTATAAACGGAGGCCTCATTATATTTTCATACAGTTACTTTCATCCTACAGTAGCTCTCTCCACTGTGCAAACAATCATTGTGTTTAGTACTCCCGATAATGCTGATGATAGAGCCACACTTCACACTGTAGCGTCATACAATAATGTTGGGGAAAGGTTCAGTGTCCCAGGTACTGGGGTTTCTTAGGGAACCTGATGATTACTCTAAAATAATATCCCAGGAATAGACATAATGAGACCTATTGTACTTCCCTTTCAAAGGGTTTGGTTACTCACAGACATCCTCTGACATGTTCTCTTCAAATGCACATAGAAAAAACTGCACAGTATGCTTAAGTGCTGCAGCTAGGTGTGTCTAAAACTACAGTCCTCAAAGACTAACCATAGTACTGCTGAACTGCCTCTCTCCAGGAGAGATTGTAGAAAATAATGAATTCACAAGACCAACAATCACGAAAAAACACCCACATAACTTGATATAATAAAGGAAGACATGACAGTCCTGTGACTCTATACTTTGTCATGCTGTTAATGGACTGCACAATTGCAGGAAATGTCACTTTAATTTTCTGTTGTAGGTCTACTTTCCAGTGTTAACCTACAGTCAATAACTATTGTCAGTGTTCAACCAAATGTGTTTTTCCTCTGAAGAGAAGCTCATTTGGAGTCAAGTCCTGATTTGACAAGTACTGGTATGTTTGTCTGATCTCATAGACGGCAGATGCATGCCTGATCAGAGACAGATCCGAGAAGCTGTCAGTTGCCTTCTGGGATAATAAAGTCTCACAATGACATCTGCACTCATTTACCTAATATCCAGGCACTTTGTCATATTGAATAGATTTATCACCAGTGCTTATGTAACAGCAGCCGACAGGTACAGTAGCAGCGCTGCACGTAAATAAAGCACTAAGCTACATTTACTCAAAGGTCTCCTGCTGCAATGAGGCTTGATTGTTGGTCCTCATCTGCAGGTTGCTTTAGATAGAAATCCGCCACATGAGTAAATGTGAAATGCAAATGTGCACGTCTTTAAAAATACAACATGAACAAGACAATCTTCAACAATTCAGTGAGGAAATTGCATTCTCTCATGTCATCTACTCGTACAGTCTTTAATCAGATAGCCTTGCACTTAACCAGTGTTGAAAGTTAGCACAGGGCAACCTCCTTGAGTTCAGAGATGACCCAGATCAGGAGATCTCCAATGATTTGATCTCACTCTACCATCACATGCACCACCACGCATGCATATTACATGTAGCCTGACCTCAATTTCCAGTTCACATACAGCCAGAGCATTTCTGATGTATGCTCCATTGGAGTCTATTATATTGAGCTGATGTGTTTGAAATGCCTCTGTCATAATGAAAGCAAATGTGTGAGGGAAGAATTAGATACATAATCCTCAGCTGAACTGAGTGTGCATAATTTTGTCTTGAATGTAGGTCTGATCTGATTTTTTTTTTAATGCTGAACACTTCAATAAATAGGCCTATAAATCTGCTTTTCAAATTGTTGTTCTCCTGCAACAGCAGCAAGAATGTCACAAGTGATTCAATTTCATATCTTGTAAAAGCAGATGAGGAGAAAGAAGACATTATTAATGTGACTAACTTATTATGCAAACAGACAAGTTGTTCAGTGGGAAATTAAAAGCTGCTTGCTCGGGGCAGGTGCATCACTGACTTTACTTGAACCCTATCTCATTCCGTAAAGAAGAAATCCGTACAAAGGCGTACAACCAGGTGCTTTCATCCCTAGCCAAAGTCAATCTGCAATCTGCTGCCGCGGCGGAACCGCCAGCGAGCGCGCTTCTCGCGTCGCTCCTCTCTCCCACGACCGATGAGACGCTGCGTTCGCTTAGGGGATGATCATGTCAAAGGCAGAGCGGAACGACACGATCGCCGGCTGCCTGACAGCGTGACGGGGCCAGCTTTCATGTGACAGACAAGATCGCGGGCTGCGACGCTACCGCCTGGGCTGCTGTCCATGGTGCTGGTGCGCTCCGCTTTCCGCTATTTGGATCTGCTCTGCTTCAACTTTCTGCCTGTTTAGCATTCATTCTCCGTATACAGGAGCGACCACTGAGGACTTGATACATCAGCAGTTTGGTAGCCTTGCATGGTCCAAAACAGACATGCACAGCAGGCACACAAGATATCTACACACTCTCACTTGTGCATATTTTATAATCTCCAATCGTACTACTGCCTATACATCTAGCCTATTCATGTGAGCTATTGTAAACATGATAGAAAATACACGATGGAGTAACATAAAAATGCAAGTTAAACCGTATTTGATACCCATCTATTCACTTCAGGAACCATCTAGTGAAATATGTCAGTATCTGGTTATGCCACCTGTAACAAAGTACAGTCCAATTTTGAATCAAAACGGTAGTGTATGAGAGACACAGTGTATTTATCTTTCAAAGTCAAAAACGTGCCCTTTTGCTCCACATACAACAGTTGACACTGTATGGCACAGGAACAATAAACCACATCAGGGACAGTGAACTCTTAAATGCCTGGCAACAAAGCTATCAACTCCCTCGAAACACAAACATAGTCCCTGCTGTTTTCATGGTAGCCTCGGTCATTAAGACTAGTCAAGTCAAGTCATGGACTACAGGTCCATGTGATAATGGTCAGCATGTTTGCATGACGCTTTGTTTAGGCTATATGAGTTACAAATGCAGAAGCATTTTTGTTCTCATTTTCAGAGGGGGTAAAACGTAGTATGTGTGTTGGCTCTTAATGAATCAGGCTGCTTGCTGGGGAATCAAATAGACTATAGTAGGATAATCCGAGGTCAGATTTTTTTTGTCTTGCAAATCGGAGTGATCCTGTTTGTCATATGACATCAAACAGAAGTAGCCTGCATCTTAACACTGTCCACTTTGAAATCTTACACATACACCTACATTTTTTTCCCGACTAAACAGAGTAGCCTACTGGTAGTCGATTAAGCTTGTGTCAAGAAACGTGAGATTCTCATGAGTCCAGTCAGCACGTTACCTCAATTTACCTTGCCTGTCAAACTCGGCAAATTCCCAGATCAACCAAAAACCCTGCGTCTGTGATAGTAGGACACCGACATAAATGGCTAACAGGTATGCAACTTAAACTTAATTAGCTGCTGCCGGGCTATAAAAGTAAAATCAATAGATTATTCAGAATACTATAGTGGCACTGTCACAGGTTCTGAATTTCATTGCAGCTGAAACGGCGAACTTCGGGGATGGTCGAATGAGCTCAAAATACCGCATACCCCGTTTCTGAGAGTACAGGCTGTATAGATATTGTGGTGCAAAAGCGACAACAGTGATATCTGCCTTGACCAAATTCGGATTTGCAGTCTTAATGCCGCAGACCGGCAGGCTAAAATTCTGCTGGTCTTCAGTGTAATGTTACAGACTGCAAATACAAAACTGACCCATGGATAACAGCTTACCTCAAACAAAGGTCCGATTTTGTTTTTCTCCAGGTAGGACTGAATTCTCGACTGCTGTTGAGACGCCATGAAGAAACTGTATATATTTTATAAAACGTTACGGAACATAAAAACATTGACAGAAGCCGTTGTGCACAAGCTTGCTCACAAAACGATTAAGCTACGAATCGACAGGCTACTATATAAACTAATTGACAGGATGTCAAGAGCGAAAAGTTAGCGCTGCCACAAAGCACATTGTTGAAAGTACCATTCAGGGCTTCTCGTGTCTTGGTTACTACTGAACGGGACCATCCCCTCTCGCTCTCGGTGGAGTGGCTCCTAGCGACGGAGTCTCTCTTAAAGCCAATGGTGAGGATGGTTGTTTAATCGTGATTGGAAATCACCTGCCCATTGGCTTGCACTGTAGATAGAAAAGGTCCTCTGGTGTTTACGTGGGCGTGTTTGGAGGCAAGCCTAGCTTCTGAGCGCTGTTTGTGTTAATATGGTCTTTGCCCTTCACTAATGGCTCCTCCTGCAAATTGTTTAATAAACTTTAATTACACAGTCCGTCTGACACAGTGGCGAGATAGTGGTACAGTTGTCGAGAAGTCTCTTCAGTCGATGCAAGAATCCACTAACATATTCTTAAACCAGGGTGTTTTTCCTGGTAAAGAGAGTTAAAAGATCAGAACCGAGAGTTACATGATCCCCATAGAACCATATCTCTCCCACCAGTCAAAAATTTTTCAAATGCTTAACATTTTCAAAGTTTCAAATGCTATTCTAAAGAACAAAGAACATCTTCCTGCTGCAGGCTCAGCTTAAAAAAAAAAAAACATCCTCCCCCATATGCATACATCCATTCCTCACACACACACCTTGATTAAGAACATCAATATCAAGGAGACGCACATATTTCCAAGAAATAAAAAGTCTATCTGCAGGTGGAACATCCTGCTTAGGTAGTGTTGTTGGATGATGACTGCGCATTTATACCAGCTGGGAATGGCAGAGCTGTGAGGGACTGTTTCTGTGCCCACTGTTACATAGCTGCCTAGTAATGTGCCTGCACCACAGGCCTCTGCCAAGGAGAAGAAGGCTGAATGGATAACTTTCTATTCAGTTTACAGCTGCATCTGTTTCAATGTCAAGGCAAGGTGACTGTGGAAGGGTTTGCGCTCCCCAAAGACAAAGTTTGTGAACAGAAACATGGGAATTTAAGGGGCAGCCGTGGCCTACTGGTTAGCGCTTCAGTCTTGGTTGCCGGTTCGAACCCTGACCAGTAGGAACGGCTGAAGTGCCCTTGAGCAAGGCACCTAAGCCCTCACTACTCCTCGGG
>NC_055973.1:6002674-6027674 GCF_018492685.1 Alosa sapidissima
TTGAGAACTATAAGCATGAAATGTAAGTATATCTAGTACTAATAAGGACATAAATACACACACACTGTGACTGTGAAAAGAAATTGAAGCCCCTCTTTTGAGTGGGTGGTCTACCTGGTTATGCCGACTTCAATTCGACACACATAGGGTCTGTTTGAAACGGAAGACAACTGCCTACTGCCTCCCTCCCTACATAGAGAGCTGTCTCACTAGACATGACTTTGGATTAAATGCATCTTTTAAAAATGAGCATAGCACTCTAGAATCTTTGGTTTACACTACGGTATGACGTTAGCAAAGGCCTGACGTTAAACTAAATTAGCTTACGTAAGCTAGCAGGCTAACGGTATAAATTAGTTTTACGGCCGGCAGATATATCAGACCAGACGCTATTAATGGTTACAACAATGGCATAATCAGATAGTAAATTGTTTATTTGTCATCTCAAATCTAAGCAAAATAAGGTCACACAAATGACATTTTAAACAGATTCAGCAGCTATTACCGATGTCATCCACCATGTTTGTTTACCTTTCACAGCTGTTTCAGACGTTACCGCAAGAGATTATGGGTAGGAGGGAGCATGAAGTGTGCATCGATGCTGCCTCCAAAAATTACCGTTATTTGGGAATTCTAAGAAATCTT
This sequence comes from Alosa sapidissima, assembly GCF_018492685.1. Taxonomy (NCBI): domain Eukaryota; kingdom Metazoa; phylum Chordata; class Actinopteri; order Clupeiformes; family Clupeidae; genus Alosa; species Alosa sapidissima. The sequence continues at coordinate 6,003,320 of NC_055973.1, forward strand.
AAAAGGCAGCAGAATTTGTTTTTTTCGGTTTCGAACCGCACTTGCTGCCTTGCTCCCCAGTTAGATATATTAAAAGGCAGCAACTTTACCCGTTTCGAACACACCCACAGTTAAGGGTAAGACAGTGAGACTGGCAGAGTGGTCGACTCCGTATCAGAGTGTTCACTAAGTGCCTCAAATTCAGACTTCTATCTCCTTGTTTAGAAATGGGGGGTGGGGATAGCATCAGCAATTAGATGATGGATATCAGAGCCATCCATCCAAATCTTTCAAAGTGTTCCTCTGGATGCCCTCTCCCTCACTAAAGGACAGGAGAGGACATGAGCACGGTCACTTATACTATGAATGGCACATGAGGCTTCACTTGTGTGTGTGTGTGTGTAAGATCCGCTACTAAAAGCTTTAGTAGTACACTTAAGAGGCACAGCACCTGGTTTTTAAGTCAAGGTTTGCCATGCTGCACACTTCACTGGAGGTGCTTATGAAATATTCAGTCTACACACTCACACAAGCTGACAGGATCCGTGGCCTTTGGAGGCTTCAGGAAACGACCTCTTCACAGAGGTTCTCCCTAACAGACTATTTCTGCCTAACACACCTCCACACGCCTGGTGCATCTGTCACTTCAAACACGTTTACAAATCAAATAAAGACGCAGGCAAAGGAAAATGCCACTATTGGCCTATTCATCACTGCCCAGGCCTGCTGGGAAGGGTGGCCGTGCATTTATGATGGATGGTGTCTTTTAGACTGAACGGCGTGTCACCGAAGCGTTTTTGTGAATGAATTAAAGCTTGGTCAGGAGGAGCTGTAGTAGCAACCGCCATCCATATTTATGAAAGAACAGTTGAGCCCCGAGACTAACACCATGTCCAAACTGCATGCGAAGGTCTGACTATTGCACAAAACTGAATGTTCCCTGGGCACATTGAATCTGTTAAATATGCACTTCTGCAATCATGTCTTTCTTTCAATAAAACCATTTAACCACAAGTGACAGGAGAAAATAGAAACAGGACGTCCGACAAAAGCTCTGTCCAAAACACTGTGTCGTGTTGCGCTGTACAGCACTATGTCATGTCACGGCCAGTTAGGTCATTGTAATCGAAAACAAATCAACTGCTTTTTCTTGCTGGCATCGCATGCAGTTAGGACAGAGATCCACGGCAGCAGATCCTCTCACCAGCCTACTGCCTACCAGACAGAAGCCGACAACTCTTGGATGGATCTGGTGCAATCCCGGGCCCGATGTGACCCAGACCTGGTCCTAGACTGGTATGGGTCTGCATACTCAAGTGAAACACTGGAGGTTCATAAACGGTGCCATGTGTGCGCCGTCTGTCCCAGGGATGAAGGCGCTGACCCGCTGATTATTGACACACCATTGGCTTGCACAACTGCTCCATGGAGCAGCGAGCCGTGGAGTGTGAACATGGCCTCGCCTTACAGTCTCACACTTGCAATGTTCAGCCGGTTATCTATCCAACTAGACTCCTAATTATGAAATGCCCCTTAGCATCGAAATCTGACATTTTGTGTTAGAAAAGTGAAAAATGTTCGAAAATCCAACTTGAAAAGTATGAACTTGTAGCAGACCAGGGCTGTAATTGTTACAGAGTGCTTTCTGGGCTGGGGACTCATATTTTCCACCAAGTTGTCAGTCGTAATACATCACTCCATTCATAATGTATGAATGTCAGACCACCCATCTACTGCTTACGTATAATTTATGTCAGTGAAGGGATGGTGGATCACATCACACATGTGATGTTTTGTAGTGCTGCTGGCTCAGGGCGCTGCGACTTCTTAAAACTGACAAGCTGAGCAAGCCCCCTGAGTGCTGCGGGTGCTCGGTATTCATGGGAAACTGAGTTTTAATGACGAGTGAACATCGCCTCCCTCATGGCTGCTATCTGAATGAGAGACCTTCCATCAAGGACGAGGTGCTCATCATGGGCTGCCCTCTACCTGGCAAGTGGCCATCCCTCTCCGCATGAGTGTGTGTGTCTGTGTGTGTGTGTGTGTATGTGAAAGAGAGAAAGAGAAAGAGAGACTGTGTGTATGTGTATGTGTGTGCGCGTTTATTAACATTTATACTATGGCAGTGTGTGTTTGTATGCAAGACAGACTGTGTTCCCACTACAGCATGAAGAACACACTCAGGCAGAAGGAGGTGTGTGTGTGTATGTATTTGAGTGTATGTGAGAGTGGGTGGTTATGGGTCTTTCTCTCTCTCCCTCTTCAGACCCAAAGGTAGAGCGACAACGTTAATGAAAGCAGGGAAAGTAAGGCTTTGTTGGAACTTTTCTTTCCTCCAGGAGCAAGCTAAGTGGCAGCTGTAATGCTGAGGGATAATCAAAGAGAGAGAAGGCACAGGCACCACGTTACACAGACTGTGACTAATAGAAAAGGAATTTGAACCCAGCAGTGGGCTTGTTTTGAAGGAGAAATGATTACTATTTGGTATGTCAAAATAAATACAGCGTTTCAGTACACAATCCATGTTTTCACAAAGGTAAGGGATGCTAATTAGGTCAGTAGACACAAAGGTAAGGGATGCTAATTAGGTCAGTAGACACAAAGGTAAGGGATGCTAATTAGGTCAGTAGACAGAGCCAAACAAGTGAGTGGTGATGAAGAGAAAATTGTTTTTTGGCTCATGGTTTACACTGGCATTGATTCCTCTGCTGGAATTTGACTATTTACTATTTATTACGGTTCTGAATCATTTAAAATGTAATTAAAAATTCAATAATCTTTCATTAATACTGTACGCACACGCAAAGAGCTCATCACATTTCATCATTTCAAAAAGCAAAATCAAGAATATTCAAAGAAAACAAAAGTATAATTTTATGTTTCACATCACTTCAAAACTGCTTTACTGAATGATGGCCAAGGACAAAATCAGTATGAATATGTCAGTGAGTGATTATACTTGTGAATTTATATATGTGTATGTGAATACAGATAACGTGCCTTTATCTGTCCCTAATGTTTGTGACAGAATTGTTATTTATCTGTCAATGAGTGTTGGAAGGTTCAATATTTTTAGCCATGTGTATTTTTGGCATTGTGTGTTTATGTGTGTGTTTTGGAACATAAATAAATGTCACTGCGCTCTTTACCTGTTTCCTCATGACGTCGGTGGCTTGCATGATGCAACGTGGGGGGAGGCCATGGTTACGGGCCAGTAGGATTGCTTGCTCCAGCGTCACACTCAGGGTGCACCTGATGGACAACAGACAAGGTCAAAGGTCAATACGTTTCCAGGTCAAAGGTCACCAATCAAACTTGTGTATTCTTTTCATTGTCATGGAAAATTGAATATCGTTTTGTCAAAAGGCACACCTCATGTGACTTTATAAATGTGCTTGTGATATTTTAGAGCTTTTTTCAGACCAAAAATCAAACACAGTATGAAGAAAAATGGGAGAACGTCAACACTCAACCTTGAATGTAAGCAGTAAACAGGCAGGCTGACCACAACACACAGCCAAGTTCAGTTAGCTCATCTGTCAACACACCAGCTTAATCTCTAAGTCCTGTGCTTCATCTCAGTCAATCAGTCAGGTTCACAAGAGAAGAGGAAGAGGAAGAGTGATAGAAATGGGGAGGAGGAAGAGGAGACAGACACACAGACACACTACCATCCATCTCCACCGCCTGACTCAGGGCTTTGCTCAGTCTATCCACCAGCTCACCCATCAGTCCGACCCATTCATCCACAACGCATCGCCGCCCTCTCCTCATAAGATGGAGAACATATGTCTTCTCTTCCCTCCTCCATTTATATTCCAGTGCACGTCCAGGCCAGCGGGCACGCTGCCCACACACGCCTGCCCAGCTGCCTGGGCGCGCTGTGTCACCGGCGGAACGTCGGCTTTATCAGAATGGGGAGTGACAGATGCTACAGTGTAGCCACGGAGTCCGCCATGACACAGGACTCGCGGGAGGAGATTAAGCTCTGAGTGTGGCCCCCGCATCCAGAGATGAAATATTCGGCTGCGGCTGCAGAAAGTCAAAGTCTTGAGGAGGTCAGGAAGTCAAAGTTTTGTCGGGCTTGAGAAAGTAAAACTCTTGTCGTGCTTACACAAGTCAGTACTGTCGTGTCTGAAAAGTGATGTTTTGTTGTTTAGCAAGTGAAAGTCTTGCCGTGTAAAGAAAGAGATAGTCTTGTGTTTACAAAGTGAAAATTCTTGTTACGTCTACAAATTGAAAGAGTATCTTTGTTACACCGATGCCTTGAATCAGCCAAATCCTTCCATTATGTCTCCTTCCAGCTCCTACTAATTAACAAATGCTAACTCCCCCAGGCTCCAAAAAGAAAAAAAAAACTTTACATTCCACCAAAGGCCCCATCAGTAAACTTTGAATGATCTTTTTTGTTTGACAAGCAGATAAATCATGCTTGAAGATCCACTTCTCACTGCCGAGTCGATATGCTTGCCTCTGTTTTTCTCTCCCAGCTCAATACAGACAATAAACAGAGGAGCGATCAGCCTGCTCTGTGCATAACTCACTCAGCATACACAGCTACTGTTCATTACCATATCACAACAGACTGCTCTACTGATTAAGGGTTTTATCAGGCATGAAATATTGAGCGCGTAAGCCTCGTCCAAATAGCTTGGGAAGTAGGGAGGGGGAGGAGATCAGCACTGAGGGCGATTGGTCTTTACTGGGCACCCTGATGGTGTGAGTGAGGCTTGTCCCTTACAGAGAGGTGTGTCCAGGGACATGGATCCAACATGCCAGCAACTCAATCAACCTGAGAGCTTCAGCTCATCACTGTGACAAAGTCATTCGTGTGTGTGTGTGTGTGTGTGTGTGTGTGTGTGTGTGTGTGTGTGTGTGTGCGTCTGTGTGTGTGAGAGAGAGAGTGTTTGTTAGTGATTGTATGTTGTATGTGTGTGTGTGTGTTAGTGTGTGTGTGTGTGTCTGTGTATGTGTGTGTGTGTGTGTGTGTGTGTGTGTGTGTGTGTGTGTGTGTGTGTGTGTGTGTGTGTGTGTATAAAATAGAGAAAGAGAAAGAGAGAGTGTGTGTGTGTGCAGAGGTATTCCATTTCATCTTTGAACAGGATAAAAGGGCCGGGCCCCTTTAGCAGGCTTGCATTGAGACTGCAGTCAAGTGTTGTTTTATGGTGAAGATCACACAGATCAATCCCGCCATCAATGCTGGCCACATCCTGCCAACACAAGATATGTATCCTCGCTGATAAATAGGAGGGAACCCTTGAAGGTAAACTACTAAGGGAGGAAATGTTTCACACTCTTCTTTTTTCAAAAGTGGAGACTATGCTAAAATGTCTCTCTGTTTTAATCATGTCACCAGGAAATACAAACAGAGTGTGCATTGGGGTAAAAACTATACTTTTGATTTATAATGCATGAAGGGGGAAAACAAAACTACTGGAAAACTTTATCATGCCTTGCAAATTTCCGCTGCAGTTCATGACAGTTTGACTGTGAGTCAATGCGAGTGGGTTTGGTGTGCTTCGTACATTTAACTTCAAGGACGTCCATGTCAGCGTGTGGCACAGGCTTAACGCCCTGTCTTTACAATGACTGCAGAGGTGTGGTGGCTTGATTCATGGCCTTTTGAAAAACACCCCCTGTCACATACACACACGTGCACACACACACACACACACACACACTTACTCACTCAGTCACTCACACAGACACTTACACTTCCTCGCCACATACATCTTGCTGCAGAAGATCCATAACCCCTTGTCAAGGGCACGGACTGACCTTTTTTATGATAACAACCTGCGGAGTGCAATCGATGCCACACTTTTACGACGAGACACCCTGCCGTAACAGCTCTCGACACACTCACAGCGAACCTCCGCAGTACGACTGGCCGCCGAGTTTGACTGCAATCCCTCTCCCCTCCACTCATCCGCTAATTGATATCTACTCAGTTCTGAAGAGGCACTCAATTACAGCGGCTCCTGAGCACCGGAGTGACTGATAACAGTGCAGGTAGGGAGACGCTAGCGGAGGAGAGGCGCTAGGCGCTAATCTCTTCTGTGGGAAGCCAGGGGGAATTAGGAAATAGACGCAGCAGGCAGGCGGGAAAAATACAGAGCCAAACGGCCCCAGGATCCCCCCCCAGCACAATCTGAATGTGTTTAGTGCTCCTCCATAATGCACGTAGAGGAGTGGCGGAGTGTGTGTGTGTGTGTGTGTGTGTATGTGTGTGTGTGTGTGTGTGGGGGGGGGGGGGGGGGGGGGTATTGGCAGAGCTGTTCTGCTTCTCTCAGGGTGATGAAAGGAGGATGAGGTTTAGGAAGAGGGGGGATTTCTGTTACACCCACCCACACACAGACACACTAACACACACAGACAACCACAGAACCACAACCACACACATATACACACATGCATAAAGACACACACAAACACACACACACACACACACACACACACACACACCTTCTCCTCTGATGGACTAGGGAGAGTGAGAAAGAGAGAGTGAGAGATGGAGGGAGAGAGGGGGATGCTGGATAAAAGTCCCTCTGATTCATTCTGCCTTTGAGAGACTGGAGAGATTTCTGTGGCACGGCCGGCGATGCCTTTCCCTCAGCTGTTCCCTCTGCCAGCGCCAAACCACAGCTGCCCGGACAGAAAGCAACTATGGGATGGATCATGTGGAGTACATTTAGCCAGACGTGAACCCGATCTGGGCCGGATGCATTTCAAGGTCAGATGCATTATGGGAGAGATGAGCAGAAGAGAATATATGTGTCCTGAGCACCCACGAGGCCCAATGTTACGAGAACTCCTACTCTACATTCCACATTTCTCATTTTTCTCAACATGTTTATTAAAATTTAGAAGACTTGCTCACTCAAACGGTCTCTCATAACTCAGCTGTTATGAGCTGTTGCCTAACAAAAACACAACCAGTGAATGATAGATGGACAGAAGAAGGTCATTTTATAGCAGCGCTGGGGCCTCACTGCTGCTGCCGAGAGACAATTATCAATTTCATTAAGTGCTGGATTCTGCACACTCGCACTTCTCCTCTCCAGTGTGGCCAGCTACATTCTGTCTCGTTGGCAAACCCTCCATCCTCCAGTCGCCTCTCTAATGGACGACACCGGGCAAGGCCTCCTGGATGAGGAAAACCTGGAAGATGGGACAGTCTCATCAGCAAATGCTGATATCCCAAAGCACAATCTCTCTCTCTCAATCTTTCTCTCTCTCTCTCTCTCTCATTCTCTCTCTGTCTCATTCTCTTATTAAAACTCACCCTGCCAGGCTAGCTAATCCAATCAATATGGCCGAAAGAACCCAGGCTGATTCTCACATTAGTAATCTCCTGGCTGGGGATGATTCAGTGTATTTTTCTACCCATGGACATGACACAGCCCTTGCTCTCAATTACATTTCTTGGTCTGCCACTACTTAATTTCATTTTCAAATATGCACAGTTAAAAGGGACCCTTGCATTCAATTCATCCATTAACCTTGGGTAATTGAAAGAACCAGGTGGATCACACATTTAATTGGTTTTCCCCTTTTTATCAGGTTTCTGTCAACATCAACCGGTAGACGGAATTTCATAAGATTTCAGAAGAGTTCATTGACCCTCATTGACAATCGGCCCTTTACAAATACCAGGTTTTTCTTTTAAAAAAGGGACCATTTCATATCCAGTTTTCTCTAGATGTATTTTTCAGTTTTGTCCATAGGATATTTATTTAAAAAAATATCTTTGTACACACTAGAACGCAAACTACAGCTAAAAGTCAGTTTTTAAAAATATCTGGACAAATGTATACAAGGCTTTAAAGACTTCTTCAGCCAGAGTTCACAGAACATAGAACACGGAACATGGATCCTGGAGCAAGAGGGCTGATATCCTTGTCTAGATCATGGAGAGCCACCAGAGACAGGAAAGGAAAGCTGCCTATTAAAGCAACACTAAAGCACTATCCTCTGTCGCACGCATGCTATTTGTTTATTTAGCACTGGCTTTGCAAATAACATGTCCACAGACACGGCAGAGTATGTTGCACGATTTAATGAAAGTATGATGTATTGCGACATCAGATGCAAGTCAAATTTGTAGTTTCTTATATCTCATTCCATCGAACTACAGATCCACTACCCGATCTGGCAAACTTACATAGTACGGTTATAGCCGATAGAGGGCTGCGAAGCGAATGCAGAAGTGCCGTTCACCCTGTTACGAGTTGATGAACCACTGAAACGATTTTGGAAACATTATATTAAAGGTACAAAAAACTCTTTGGTGTTGCTTTAAGAAGGTGTGGGACACAGAGTGTGACAGCGTTTTGAGGAGGCTGAAGACATCTGTGTTGTTCGGTGGGGGTTAGCGGGGGTCAGGAGGTGTAAACAGGTCCACAAATAACCCTGGACATTGCAGGTGGCAGCACCTGAGCACACCGGGTGATGCAGACTGAACCGAAGGGTAATTGCGCTGACACACAGCTGAGGGGCTAATGAACAGGCCTGCTGTGGCTGCCTCTGCTTCAGCTGCTGCTGCCTCCGCTCCATCACACACACACACACACACACACACACACACAGTCACAGCTTTCCATTAGCCTGCTGCCCACTCCATCCTCTAGGCTCCATCAAAACGCCAATCTAAGACGTATGACTTGTGAGAGTTGCTGTGTGTGTGTGTTTGTGAGTATAAGGGGGAGGTTTGCGTGTGTATGAATGTGTATGTGTGTATCTTTGTTGTATGTGTGTGTGTGTAGCTTTGTGTGTGGGTCGCATGTGAGTGTGAGTGTATGATTGTGAGTGTGAGTATGAGTATGAGTATGAGTGTGATTGTGAGTATGAGTGTGAGTATGATTGTGAGTGTGAGTGTGAGTGTGAGGGCTGTGCTTTCAATATCGAAATATCAATATATTGTATCGGCACTTGAACAATATATCGTATTGCACACTGCAGCCAAATATCGTTCGTTTTTATTAAAGCATTAGGCTGTGCAAAATGTCTATACAGCTGACTATTGTGATATTTATTTGATTATTTGTCTGCTGAATTATGAGTATAATGTGATCTGCATATTATTATACTGCCCAGGTGGTGCACAGCAAATGCTGTTTCCAGCTCTATTTCTACATTTTCCGTAAACAGTATTGCAGTTTCGTGACCCATCTCATCATGCGTATCCTATTGTGAGGTCCTTGGCAATACACAGCGCTGTGTGTGTGTGTGTGTGTATGTGTGTGTGTGTGTGTGTTTGTTTATGTATGTGTATTTATATGCATAAAAGTCTTTTTTATAGTATAGTCATAAATATCAAATGAGACAGAGTTAGAGAATGCAAGAGATCTACAGAGAAGGAGAAAGAGAGACATGCAGTGGGTATGATGTAGACACAGAGAGACACTGGCAACAACTGATAACGAGAGAGAGAAAGAGTTGGGGAGAGACAGAGAGAGGGGGCGAAACAAAGAGCAGAAGACAGAAAGATGGAGAGAAAAGAGAGGGAGGGAGGGAGGGAGAGAGAAAGAGCAAGAAAGGGAGGGAGGGAGAAAGTAGAGGGGTGCAGAGTAGTTCCACAGTGTTAGCAGATAGGGAAGATAGACTGGGTGGCTTAGCTTCAGTCCAGTGATGTGATGAATGGTACTCTGGATGGGGGTGAAATATGTCCCTTCAAACGGCCCGTAATGAGAAGAGCACAACCTGACAAATAGAGCCAGACTTCCTTCATCTTCAGGAGGAAGCTTCATTCTCCTCAAATAGCCCAAGCCATCCAGAGGCACCATTAATCCATTAATGAGACCATAAAAAGTGTAAGTCATTGGGAGATGAGAGTATTAATAGCAGCTAGTATTAATAAGCGAGGGCTGACGAGGCAGGACTGGGCGGCGGGACATCAGAGGAAATGAGCCTACGGAGCTGGGGTCAAAGACAAAGAGAATTGTTCAGAGTCTGACAGGACAAATCCATACAAGAAATGTCAACGTCAGGAACCTGCCAAGGTAGGCAGAGGTGAGACGAGAAAATGGGAAATAACTGGGAAATAAAAGTGAGGAGGGACAAAGTGATACTGCTAAATGAAACATCAAAAACCAAGTGTTGAGTCAGAGACACAGAGGTGGGAGACAGGGAGAGAGAGAGAGAGAGGGAGAGACAGAGAGAGGAAAAGTGAGAGAGTGGTGGGTAGGACAGAGAGGAAGGGATAAAGAGAAAGAGGGGGATAGAGCAAGAAGAGAGACAATCAGGGGATAGAGAGGGTGTGGAGAGAGAGAGAGAGAGATGGAGAGAGGGGGATATAGCAAAAAGAGAGGCATTCAGGGGATATAGAGAGAGATGTTGTTACTGTAGAAATTGTTATGCTGGTTTGCTTGTGTTTTGGCAACACTGTACCTACAGTCATGCTAATAAAGCAACCTTGAATGGAATTGAATTGAGAGAGTGGGGGGGTAGAGTAAGAAGAAAGAGAGAAAGAAAGAGAGAGGGATAGAGCGAGAAGAGAGGCATTCAGGGGATATGGAGAGAGAGAGAGAGAGAGAGAGAGAGAGAGAGAGAGAGAGAGTGGTGAGTAGGACAGAAAGGAATATAGAGAAAGAGGGCGATAGAGTAAGAAGAGAGAGATAAAGAGGGGGATAGAGCAAGAAGAGAGAGATAAAGAGGGGGAGGTACTGAGTAGAACTGAGGTGTGGGTGCTGCAGGGGGGAGAGCGCTTGAAGAATGAGAGACAGGAAGTGTGTGGGAGAGAGACAGCAGGGGAATGGGATCGAATGTGTGGTGTGTGTGTGTGTGTGTGTGTGTGTGTGTGTGTGGGCGTGCGTGCATATGGACAGTGTGTGTGTGTGTGTAGTGTGTACATGCAGAGTTGCTCCCCTCACCTGTGCACGCCGCTGTTGCACATGACGATGTGGCAGGCGCCGAGGCGGGCGCAGAGCTCGGAGGCCACGGAGAGCAGCCCCACACCTGAGGCTCCGCACGGGGTGAACTGGCACGCCGCTGTCCGCCGCGTGGAGATGAAGCTCTCCATCAGACGGTACAGCTCCTCCAGAGCATTCAACGGACGCATCAGCTGCACGCAATACACACAGGCGGGTATAAGACAACGCACGCGCACGCACACGCACACACACACACAATAGTCAACACCTTCATCATTCACTCAGGCACATACCTTGTCAATAAAGGCAGCTTTGGGTGCAGAGCTGGGGGTCAGGTTGGATTTATCCAGATAGAATGACCTATGAGAAATAAAGAAGAAAAAAAAAGAGAGAGAGAGAGAGATAGGGGGAGAGGGGGGGGGCAAAGAGAGGAGAGGAGAAAAAAAGACAGAACAGAAAAAACAGTTAGTTTAGAAATACAGGGACTCTTGTTGAGCTGTCTAACATGACCGTGGGCTCAGGGCTCAGCCCTTCCCACAGCAGAGGGATTCTAGAACACCACGGCACTCTTTGTCTCCAACCCAAACACACCAAAGCCAAGGCCTCACTGTATGGATTCCTTAGTGACCCACGCGGAAGCAGTTGGCCTTTCAATGGATTCCATGGTGCCCTCCATCAAAGCTACGCCTGAGTGCTTTACACACACACACACACACACACACACACACACACACACACACACACACACACAAACATGCACACACACACACACACGCACACACACACACACACACAAACAGGAGGGAGGCAGAGATGCAGAGGGAGGCTTCTTCAACGATAAGCTATGAGGCTCGGTACTGGGAAATGCTCCAAGTGTAATCCACCGTCAAGCCCTAGTTTAACAGGCTGCACCTCCCCCATATGGCCAGAGGTGGCAGCACAGTCAACCAGCAGTGCTGGCTAGGACAGGACAGGACTGGTCCTCTGGCTTTTCTCATCTGTCCACACTGTGGGGACATTAGCTTAACAATGTTGTGCAGGGCAGCGGTTCACAGCCAAAGACTCGTGCACTTAAAAACAGCCACAGGCCCCCATGGCTGAAATGAAAAACCCAAACCAGTAAATTAGTGATGAATGTTTTCCATCTTAGTTTGCTGATGTCAAACGCTCCTGGAGTTATTAATTGAGAAACGCTGGGGCTGCACGATGGCGTGCAAATCCACAGATGTTCCATTTGGCACAGCGCTCGCCTGTGTGCCATACATTAGTCATAACAGCTATTTGTAGAAGCACGCCACTAACTGGCATGGCTAATTCTCTCCATCAGCTGAAAAAGGAGTGCGGATAAGGAACAAGTGGGAGAGAGAGAGAGAGAAAGAGAGAGAGAAATGGGGCAGAAGCATTTCTGATCATTCCTCATGCTTCTTAGTGTGCTTCCTGCCATTTACGGTTCATAATCACAATATCTGGTCTATATCGAATATATATAATTTACATATGTAGTGTTGGAAATACTGAGCGTAGTGTGGAGTGTGTCTGAGGAATTTGGATGTTCTTTGCTCAGCAGCAGTGCGATTAACTCCAGGCCACAGAGCTCTCCCCCGTAACTCATTAAAGTGCAGAGAGAGTGTTTTTTATGGTGAGTGCAATATTTCTGCTTGACGCGGTATTAATGAAAATAATTAATCAGGCCAGCGAGAAGGCGGGTAACCACCAGCCATGGCCAAGGTGGGCACGCAACACAAACACAAATACATGCATACAGAAGACATATAGACACACACACACACACACACACACACACACACACACACACACACACACTCACACACATACAAACAAGGCATGTGGCACCTACAGTATTTGCAACTCACTCATAATCACTCACTCACATATTCATAAACACTCACTCACATACAGCAAATAAAACAGCCACATGCATGCACCTACAGTACAAACACACAAACACACATAACTATATGCTCTTAACTATATATCCTTCAAGGACACAAATATTTGCATTTAAATCACTCGCTGAAAATAAAAAACATGCATGCACACACAAACAATAAATAACATAAAGTTAACATGCAAATGAGAGCATTATTTATATACTATGAACATTCTAAAATCATTCTCTCATACTCACACACTCCCAACACTCTTTCTCTCTCTCCATCTCTATCACTTTCTCTCTCCCTTCTCTCACTATCTCTCTCTCTCTGTGCAAACTGAATCCTCTTTCAGTGCCGATGTTGGTGCTGAGGGAAGCGGTTCAGTTCATGCAGCTGGAATGCAAACTCTTAGGCAGGTTATTAGGCCAGTGTAATGACTCCAGAACATCCGCTTCACCTGCCTGGCTCTCTGACGCACTGGGCACTTAGGAGCGGCGAGATCCTTCAAGTCTCAACGCCAACATCAGAGTCCTGCGGTGGCGGCTGACAGCCCATAATTAGTGGTGTGGGACGCCTCGCGGTCATTATCTAAACACAGATTCAGATTCAGTGGGCGTCACAGGGCTCCATCTGCCCCGAACCGCAATTAGGAGAGACCCATCTCAGGTAATCAACTGGATGTGCCATTCATTTAGTGTGTCTTTTGTGTACTATATTTCTCTCGCTCTCTCACACAAACACACTATTTCGCTCTCTTTCTCTCTGTCAGTTACTTCTATGTCATTGCCGCAACTCTCTGTTTCTTTCTCTCTCTCTCAGTTACTTCTCGTAATTTCACTCTCTCTCATACACACCATCTCTCTCTCTCTCTCTCTCTCCCTCCCTCTCTCTTTCTGTCAATTATTTCTCCCTTATTGCCACCTTACCCCCAACACTTCCCAGCAGAGCTCTGTATTACAACAGGGACTTTATGGCTTCAAGCAGAGTTAACAGCCCATGTAATTGGTTGGAGACCAGCTTCTTATCATTCACGAGATGCCAGAGATCGAGGCAGAAATATGCTTTGCATTGGCACGCAACTTGATCATTTTCTACCCTACCCCCCCTCGATAAACGTCGCCATAAAGTGTTTGCGAGCACATAAAGTAGCATGAGGTCATTCACAAAAAAGTTTGTGCATTATTTAAACGTGATAGTGGGTGGTTTTGGGTATTTAATTTTTGTCTGAAATGCCTCCCTCGGTTGGCCAGGCGGTCACAGTAGAGAACATGCAACATGCAGAGAACTGAAATGTTTCAGTTTTTTGTGTGTGTGTGTGAGTGTGAGAGAGAGAGAGAGAGAGAGAGAGAGAGAGAGAGAGAGAGAGAGAATTGATACAAATGGTGAAATTGTAGAGAACTGACTTTTGTGTGAGAGAGAGAGAGAGAGAGAGAGAGTGTGTGTGTGTGTGTGTGTGTGTGTGTTAGGAAAGACAAAGGTGAAAAAGTACATCACTTAGGACCAGCAAGATAAATCTGTTTTCACACAGTTCCTTGATCGCCGCCAATGACATCACACCTGAACTCAGCATCCGCTCAATAAAACTTGGAATCTAATATAAAACCTCAGCGGCGTCAGAGGATCCTGTGGAAGTCACCTTCACTGTAAGTGGCCCTTTCTCACAACCCCTGACTGATGCCCACATTTATCCCCCGACGAGAGCCCTGGTGTCCGAAACGCGTCCTTGTGCACTACAGGTCTTCTGAGGACACAAGGATGTGTAAAATACTGGTTATCACGCACAGTCTCAGTCAAGGCAAAGACATATAGCCATAAGGAAAGGGGGGTCTCGTAGATATGGATGTCAGTCCGGATGTGGACATGGACACGGATGGGATATGGCCTTCTATGAGCGGATGGGAGTGGTGATGCATCTGGAAGGCCAGGGGCTCAAAGGTTATCAAAGCTGCTGTAGAAACTATATATATAATATGTGTGTGTATTAGCCAAGTCACTTAACCTTGAGTCTGAGTCAACTCCTAGTCATTTAGTTCTACAGGACTGAGTACAAAGTACTAGAAGCCTGCTATACTATATTATACTATAATATACTATATCATACTACAGGTACAAATTCAAATGAGGCTTATTAGCGTGACTTTTTTCATTGTATTGAGCATACTATGTAGCATAAACACAGTACATGTTTCAGTTTTTTAGTACATGTGTTTACCTATCAGGAAATATGAGGAATATATTTGATTTGGAATGTGCTGCACAGCTTGAAAGGTGCTGTCAGTTTCAGGGAGATTCGTGTTGTGCTGCACTATGCAATAAAACCCACAGCTCCCATACGCCAACTGGGTCAAATAAACAAATGGGTACGTGTGTCTGTGTGTGTGTTTGTGTGTTTGTTTGTGTGTGTGCACGTGTGTGTGTTGGTGCCACACACCCCTGCTGCACCAACAGCACAGCTGCTGTCTTTGAGGTCTCAGCCAAACAGTAGGACAAGGAAATGAATAAAAAAAAACAACCACTTCTAGGGCACTCTTCCTCCTCCTCCTCCTCCTCCTCCTTTCCTCACTCCTTCCTGAGCCCCACTCTCCCTTTCTCCCTCCAGACATCCTTCGTTACTGGGCAGAAGAGTGTGAAAGTGACATGAGCGAGTATTTGGTTTGTGTGTGTGTGTGTGTGTGTGTGTGTGTAAATATGGACGTGAGTGTGTATGTTAGTGTGTGTGTGTGTGTAAATATGGACGTGAGTGTGTATGTTAGTGTGTGTGTGTGTGTGTGTGTGTGTGTGTGTGTAAATATGGACGTGAGTGTGTATGTTAGTGTGTGTGTGTGTGTGTGTGTGTGTGTATGTGTGTGTGTGTGTAAATATGGATGTGAGTGTGTATGTTAGTGTGTGTGTGTGTGTGTGTGTGTGTGTGTGTGTGTGTATGTGTGTGTGTGTGTGTGTGTGTGTGTGTGTGTTGGTGTGTGTGTGTGTTTGTGTGTGTGTGTGTGTGAGTGTGTGTGACTGTGTGTGTGTGTGTGTGTGTGTGTGTGTGAGAGAGTGTGTGTGTGTGTGTGTGAGTGTGTGTGACTGTGTGTGTGTGTGTGTGTGTGGAGAGAGGAGAGGGTTGGGGATTTGTTCCCAGGGAGATCCTTGTCTCTTCCCCACGCTCCTCTGCTCCTCTTCCACATCTGCTGTGACCCCCACATGACCCCCTCTGGCCGCGGCGGTGGTGGTGGTGGGGGGGGGGGGGTGATGGTGGTGGTGTTGGGGACCAGATCGGGGGATTGGGGGGAAGGACAAGAGAGACTAAAGACAAGGGATTGCCCACGGCCCCCGCAGTCTTGTCCCAAGACGGGCCGGCTGAGCCCAGGTAGTGGGAAACCAGGCCACTCCAGAGCCCAGTGATCCAGCAGCTCGTACTGGGGGATTATCTCACATCAGTAACGGCCACTCAAACCAAGCCTGCTTCATCCAATATAACAAACCAGGGCTCATTTGACCCATGCAATGATGCTCTAAAGCAGAACCTTGCAATCAGAAGGGTTTGTGTGTGGTGCGTGCGTAAGTGTGTGTGTGAGAGAGTGATTGTGTGTGTAAACTTAGTGTTGCACTGGGCACTGCAGTTGATACTCCCTGTGTTTTTTTATTGAGGGTCGTGTCTACACCTGTGTGGGATTGTGTCCTTATTTCTTTTGTGTGTGTGTGTGTGTCTGTGTGTGTGTCTGTGTGTGTGTGTGTGTGTATGTGTGTGTGTGTGTGGTGTGTGTGTGTGTGTTTTCATGTGTGTGCATGATGTCCCAGAAGCCTAGTAACTGATCCGTGGGCATCCCTTGAAAGCAGCGTGTGTAATAATAACTAATGGGCTATGTTTTCCCTTCATCAATTTTTACAGGGCCCTCTAATGGAGATTCTGGCTGCTTGCCTAGGATGCACTCTTTTCAGTAGGACTGTTTTTACTGGGCTACTGGAGGACTTTCAAATTCTTTTTGTATCATCTTTCTGGGGAAAAAAAGCTAAACTTGAGGCCCTGTCATTAACAGTCTACAAGGCGCCGGGGGATTTAACTAACCACAATCACATCAAAAATGAAATAAAAATATCAGCATGATTGTGTTTCGGACACAGGGCATTTATGAAGTCTGATGTATGAATGCAGTGACTGATGCAGACAACAACAGTGTAATGGCGGTCCTTGTGTTGCATTGATTCTTAACTGAACTGATGTGGTTGTAGTGGACCTTGGGGACTGCAGCCACTTTGTTGACTTGCCTGCTTCTCTTTTTTTTCCCGCAGTGGATGCACACTTCTGTTGCATGTCAAAAAGCGAAAAGAAAAAATAAATGAAAAAAAACAACCCAACAAAAAACAACTTGCAAACGTATCTCCGTGACTCACCAAAGCCAAAACCCAAACCACAGCCTTGAGATTAATGGTGCTGACGGATATGAACCTTTCTGACAAGAGTCGGCTGCTGTTGCTGCTGCCGCTGCCATGCCCCCTTCAGAATGGCATCTGCTAATTATGCAGTGGCAGGCCAAGTGGTAGGGTGCACGTGTTAATGTTTTGCGGAATGGCTGCCGTTTCCGTGGCACCACTGGGGTCACTTCCTAATCCCAGCCCTCTCTGTTTACATGACTGCACTCAGGATATGTGTGCAGGGATGCGGTGGCCAAGTCAAAACAGGAACTGCCCTCTGCATTCACTGCTGAAAAATACAGCTGCTTGGCTGCTGCTGTTTACTCGTCAACTTCAAACCAGACACTCATTAATGAAGACGAACTTGAACTAGAATTTGTCTATGAAATAATAATGAATTCAATGACTTATTTGTAGCTAGTACTTGTATTCATGTTTATTTATTCTTGAGTAAACACTGTTATCCTTAGTGAGTAATATAGAGGTACATTTATAATCAGTGTGTGCTCCGTAAGTCTCAAGGCCCTGACCTTGGTCCCTGTGCTTAGCAGAGTGACAGAAACACAGTACCGGTATATCTGATAAAAAAAGGGAGCCCAAATTGGAGACAGTTATTATTTATGTATTTACCTTGTCTGTTTGTTTGTTACTGTGTACTGCTTATTTTCATTGTGTGCTTTGTAAAGTGTCATTACCGTTCTGCCACCGTGCTCTACTAGTTGTTCCAGAGCTCCAGGACAACATTATCGCTGATAAAAGGTGTCAGTGCTTACAGGCAATATAGATGAAGGACTCCATGTGCTACAGTCATTTTCCCTTGCGTAAACATCCAGCAGGAAGAGGAAGCACACATCCCGTCCTTGAGGATTCTCAGTAGCAGAGGGTTTATGGGGGTCTTGCCCGCCGCATCCACCCTGACACCCGTGTCCCCTAAATCAAGCTCATCAAGCAAATTGGAGCAATTAAGCCATTTGTGGTGCAGGAGCCATTAAAGGCAGGAAATGAAGAGGCTGCAGGGTTCAGGAGCCCTTCTGAACACACACACACACACACAGGCCCCTTCACAGACCAGCTGGGGTGGGTCAGAGGCAGGGCCAGCCAAGGTCGGTCTATCCGGGGATTGATACTTCTGCAACTGCTCTCTCTGGCCACGCACGAGTTTCTGCGCGGGAGACGCTCCGTTGAGATCCTTCCCTTACGCTGTGTATTTGTGATGTATCGCTATGTTCTTACGAGTGGCATATTTTCACAACAGCAACGCAACAAATGACCTTCATTAGTTTTGAGTTTGTTTTGATTGGTTCCTGCTCAGGCCGAGGCTGGCTTGTGCGTCACGATCGGGCTGCACCGGCCGACTGGTCGCTGTGTTTATGACTGGGAAGTGGTCTCATAAATCAGCCCGTGTCCACCGACCGTGGCCTCTCGTCTTTGACTCCTTTGAACACAAGACCACTCAGCCAACTCCTCTAACCCTGACACTAGTGTAGAGGCTAAGGAGCCAGTCAGAGACGTTGTGGGTTCAATTCCAAGCTGACACTGTGGTGTCCTTGAGCAAGTCACATGACACCAAGTTGCTCCGGGAAGACTGGTAATAATTGACGTCTGAAAGTCATTGAAATAAATGCACAAAAAAAACAATAAATTACATAAACAATCTTGTTACAGGCAGAGTGGACATGAGACTGTTGTTTTGATTCTCTAGAAAATGAAAGCCCCCCAGGCTAACTCAATGAAAGCCGCTAACTGGTTTTACTGTTCTGCAGATTCCCTTTGGGACGAGACAGTGTGGATTGCTCAGGTGTTTCCAGCTGTTAGGAGCATCTGCCCTAATCTGCACACACAAGCAGTTGCCCCAGTGCAAGCGAAGTGTGCAATTACCAGCACCCAGCCCCATGAATCATATGTGTCATCCCTCTCAGTAACACCCTCCAGTGCTAAGGTGCCGTTTACACAACGCCAGTTTTTGTGAAACCGGTGAGGTTTTGTTAACGGGTCACGACTCTAGAGGAGAGAGCGATCAATCCCAATCAAATGGTCTCAGACAAGGGTGAGGGTGGCTGCCTCTGGCTGCTCTCAAGGAAGTCTCTCTGCCTCACAAGACTATCTATACTGTATCTGTAGAGATAGCGGTTTTAATATCATTCTGGAAGAATATTATGCAATGAGGAAACGAGTTGAATAGGTATCCATCAATCTATCTATCTATCTATCTATCTATCCATCAAGGACTCCACATGAAGTCAGAAATCACAAAATAACAAATTGACTCAAAAACAGAACCTTTCCACTATATGGGGAGATATATTGAATACTTGAATTTCCCCTAGGGATCAATAAAGTACATCTATCTATCTATCTATCTATCTATCTATATGAAAAGACAGTGAAAGTACAAGCTCAGCTTAAATGTAGAAAGAAGATGAACCATAACAGAGCTCCAACAGACAAAATATTTACCACATTTGTCCTATGTCTGGAAAAGAACCAACAACAACAAACACCTGACATCCAACAGCTTGGTACCTAGCTCAGGGCCAAGGGTGTCGCTGCATTTGCCTTGGCTGTGAGGCGAGATCCAGACCAGGGCAATGTAACCCACACAGCAGCAGTTTCTGGCTCGGATTTTAGAACTACTCAGCAGTAATGCAAGAGCTCTGATCCGAGCTTTTGTAGTGTAATGTTGGGGAAATGAAAGATGAACGAAGGAAGAAGAAATAGCAACAACAAGTGATGAGTCATAGCTTTGTGTAGGCTTGCCAAACATTATGAGGCTATTGTAATTTCCATTGAAAACAAAGCGGTTGACATCTATGGTTCTGTCTTTCCGAAGGATGTAACCAGATCTGTTATTGTCTTGGGCAAGAGGAGGAAACCTCAGTGGGAATAATCACAGTGAAATGAGTGCTAAAGTAGAAGCATAAGTATATATACTCTTAAAGTATAAGTATAAGTATAAGTATAAGCATAAGTATAAGTATAAGCATAAGCATAAGCATAAGCATAAGTATAAGTATATATACTCTTTTGATCCCGTGAGGGAAATTTGGTCTCTGCATTTATCCCAATCCGTGAATTAGTGAAACACACTCAGCACACAGTAAACATACAGTGAGGTGAAGCACACACTAATCCCGGCGCAGTGAGCTGCCTGCAACAACAGCGGCGCTCGGGGAGCAGTGAGGGGTTAGGTGGCTTGCTCAAGGGCACTTCAGCCGTGCCTACTGGTCGGGGTTCGATACGGCAACCCTCCGGTTACAAGTCTGAAGCGCTAACCAGTAGGCCACGGCTGCCCAAAGGCCCTGTGGGGTATTAATAACAGTAAATAAGCTGTCAGTATTGATGGATTAATGATGGTCAAGTCTACTGCATCTGCAGTGAAAACCAGGCTTCTTACTGGCAGTTATGGTCAAGCTGGCTGAAAAGCTGTGATTCAGTTCACATCCATTTCATCTCAATCTACACCTACTCAATCATCTCAATCTACACCCGGGCAGCCCAAATTTCCCTCACAGGATCAAAAGAGTATATATACTTATACTTATACCTGAAAACCATACCAATACCACCAAATTGTATAGCTTCCTGCTAACTGTGATCCTTTAATTCCCAGAATGCTCTCTTCTCTTCTGTCTCAACAGCCTTATCTTGCTCACACTCCCTATCTCTCACTTGCTGCACCCTCTCTGTCTTACATCTAGATTCTATTTCCTGTTCCCTACTTTTCTTTTTAACTTTTCCCTCCTTTTCTGATCCCCTCTTTCTCTCCTGAGACCTGGAGATAAGAACATGTGATTACCAGCTGTTGCTGAGCGCTGCTGTGAGAGAAAGACAGATAGAGAGAGATGAGAAAGGAAGAGAGAGAGAGAGAGAGAGAGAGAGAGAGAGAGAGAGAGTGTGTGTGTGTGTGTGTGTGGGGGGGGGGGGGGGGGGGGGTAGCAGGGGGGCTGTTGGAGGAGAGAGGATTTGCACTGAGCAATCCGTGTCTGCATCTGACAATAATGCCAGATCGTCGAGAACATTTCAAACTGCCACCACACTGTCGTTCTACAGAGCCATCTGAGGAACCCTCGACACAAATGCCACAATCTGAGATGCTGTTGTTTGGATACCCAGATCAAACAAGAACACTGGCATCTTTTGAACCGATGAAATTCATAGCAACTTGTTTTTGTGAGATGTTTGTGTACATCACCCAGCGCTGTATAAGACCTGACATTTGTTTGTGATTTGCAGATGGTTTACAGTCGTGGATGACTTCAATTACCTCATCAGTCATCATGGTTTTACTCAAAGCAGACCTTGGAATGTGTGAGTGTGGTGTGTGTGTGTGTGTGTGTGTGTGTGTAAGAGAGAGAGAGAGAGAGAGAAAGAGAGAGAGACAGACAATGAACAGCTGGGAAATCTCAGTCAAGCCACACATTGGTCTCCAATATGGCTAAATTTACAACTCCTTCCCAAATTTATCCTGGCACAGACTTCAAAGCGAGGAAGACGCAACGGAGACAGACGGATGAGAAACTGTGGTCACACCGAATGCCCTGTCCCTTCTAAGAGATTTTAAATCACTTAACCGCATGTGCTTAGATCTGACACAGACATTCATGAGGCCTGGGTAATTTTATCTGGAAATGGAGCATCTGTGTGTCAATATGAGTCAAATGCATATGACAACTACAAGGCTAAAAGCTGAACTGAGATGGATACTTTTTTGACTGACACAGCACAGTGTATCAGCATTGATTGTTAGTGTCATCAAACACCCACCTCAAAGTAGCACACAAGCCATGCAACCCCATTAAAACATGTTCTCTCCTCCTAGTCCTTCACTGAAATATCTATCAGAGAGTGAGGAACCATCTCGGGCGGGATGGGGGGGGGGGGGGGGTCACATTAAAGCACCTCTGGCACACTGACTATGTGACCTCCTGCTCCCCTCTCTGTTGATTTAGCGCTCATGTGGAGTCTGGGGTGAGACCACAGTGGAACGTGCGATACAGAACGTGCTATCGGTCAGTCTCTGGCCACAGCCCAGGCGTGGAGAAAGAAAGCACAACTCCAGTGGCCTGGCTCCAAGGGCAACACTGTGCTCAAGGAAGGGAGGAGGTATGGTGTAGTGTGGTGCGGTGTGGTGCTGCACTCAGGCCAAAGGGTATACACACACACACACAGTCACAGTCATCACACACACACACACACAGACACACACACACACACACACACACACACACACACACACACAGTCATCACACACACACACACACAGTCACAGTCATCACACACACACACAGTCACAGTCATCACACACACACACACACACACAGTCATCACACACACACACACAGACACAGTCATCACACACACACACACACACACACACACATCACGCACACACACGCACGCACGCACACACACGCGCGCACACACACACACACACACACACACACGCAAATACACTAACATACAAACACATGAACACACACACACACACACAGTGGGGCTGCAGATGTACTACAGATAAACTAACCACTGTAAAAACCCATGCTGAGGCTCTCAAATAGACTTGCATCCCCACAGTCATTTTTGTACAAGAATATCCTAAAGCCAGAGATCCGTGTGATCTCAGATGAGGCCGATAAAGGGGACACGTTGAAGGTTCCATAGCAAAGTGAACAAATGGCACCAGTGGCGCTCCAGAAGTGAATGCAGGAGCACAGACACAATATGCTGTGAGGAAGGCACATAAGTTATGGCTTCAGTATGGAGAGAGAGAGAGAGAGAGAGAGAGAGAGAGAAAGAGAGAGAGAGAGACACACATCTTGGGCCTGTTATGTCCTAAAGGCATGCCAATGCCCCCTCTCTCTCTCCCCCCCCCCAAATTGTTTCTCTGCCTCCCCTCTTTCCCTCTCTCTTTCTCTGAGCTCCCCCTCCATCACTCTGTCCTCTCAGATGTTACCTCTCCCCCATCATCTTGCTGTCCTTTCTGCCTCATTTTCTCCCTCCCCCTCCTATCCCTCTCTCTCCACCTCTACTCCTCCATCTCTCTTCCTCCCTCTCTCCTCACTTCTCTCCTGTCTCTCTCTCCACCTCTTTCTCTACCTCTCCACCTCCCCCTCTCTCCTCCCTGCATGGGGTTTGCAGCGACACATCTGCTCAGCATTATTCCAGCAATACTCCAGGAGGCTCTGCTGTCCATTCAATTACTCCTCATGTGTTCAATTCAGTTACTCCTCATCTGTTAGGGTCATTCACAGCAGCGGCTCCGCCGCCAAAAAAATCCCGCGCTTCCAATGACTCAGCTGAATCGCTCCTTACACAGTACGGAGCCCCACAACAACAACAACAACAACAACAACAGAAAGAAGAGTGCAAGAAGAACGACAGTGCTAGAGAACACTTAAGAACAACAGAATTCCACACACTCGTCTAGAGCTGGACACAGCTCTCAGGGAACACTTAAGAAGCAGCTTCACACTTTCCCGCCAGTCCAAGGGGAGAACACTGTGTCTCTGTGTGTGTGTGTGTGTGTGTGTGTGTGTGTGGGTGTGTGTAGGTGTGTGTTTGTGTGTGTGTGTCTGTCTGTCTGTCTCCGTGTGTGTGTACAGTATGTGTGTCTGATTTCCCAATTGGCATTAGACTGTGAATCTCACTCTGTAGGGCTTTGTCCTGGGCCGTATTTTAATTAGACCCATGACATTTTGGAGGCTGCGCCGCTTGCCCCCGAGTCCGCCTCCTGCTTTTCCCTGCCACCGCACAGTCGATACAAACCACTCGGCCACTGTATTAAATGCCAATACGATCACTCAGTCTAAGATACAGCTACCGCAACGCAGTCGTAAAAAGCGTGAAGGGGAGGGATCAAGTTATTAAGAGGGGTGTTGTTTGACTCTTTGGAAAATGCCAGCCTTTTATTCTGTGCACACTGCAGCGCTGCATGGAATGCCAGTCAGCAATCCTGGGAGGGTGTTTCAGCTGGCAGCCAGAAGCAAAATGGCGCTTGCAAATTACGCGGATAGATTTCCTGTAAATGAACCTCCCGTCGTTCTCCCCTTGCGTCTGCTCATGAGGCATGGCCCACTGTTCTTCCTACTGATAGGGGACACACATGGCCATCCGAAGCTTCTATAAATCGCCTCTTTCCATGATATATTCTCTTTTATTAATACAGTGGACTTGGCTTATGATCAGGCACTGTAAATGATTATCTGCGAAATTGGC